>NC_079446.1:15597896-15632896 GCF_903798145.1 Danio aesculapii
TCCAGGAACAGCCTGGAACATTTAGGCCATGTCCGAACTATTACGCTTTAGTTTAAAAATGCATTTTTCTTTCCGTTTCAGCCTTCCATCCACACCAAGACAGCATTTTTAGGAAACATAAATGTATCTTTTTGAAAACGTTGCCCAAAGTGGATACATTTGAAAATGCCATTTTCATGTTGCAATGTGGAATATGAAATTGGAGATCAATGGGAATTAGGATCCCTTGCCTTAAATACCCGGACTGCATTGTCCTGTAAAGGCACATTCTCATTTCCTATGGGCTAATTCTTATTTACCAATATGGACTTTTTAGATACTTTAAACAGTATTCACCCAGCTTTAGCACAATTTCTGAAAGTGTATGATAATAGCCATGGCCAATATTCTTATTTTTGTTTTAAGGGAAATAAAAAATTTATGGGAGTGATTCACACATCATATACCAGTGATTTGATGCTTCACAAACATTGTAGACACCTTTCCAATATCAAAATGCTTTTTTGATTGCAAAATTAATTTAAACAGCCACTTATGACTCACAGCCATGGGATTAAAAGGGAAAAAATGCTCTAAAATTAAAACTAATAATCAATTGCTAAATACTCGGCACAAGTGTAAAGGCTGCAGCAAATATGGAAAATTTTTTGAGTATTATATTTAACAAAATTATTTTAAAAAACATTTTACTACAAATGTTATATAATTATGCTCACATGGATAATAGAATATTAATCAAATGATGTCATTATGCTGCTGTGCCATCAGCCAATCACTGCATCAATACTCATGGACTTGTTCGGCATTGGGGCATAGTCTGGGGCAGAAGGGGGGGGGGGGGGGGGGGGGCATTAGTCTTGTATAAGATTAAAAAAAAATTTAATTAAAAAAATGATCACAAGGGATCACATGCATAGCGGTTAAAATGTGTCTGACTTGCGTCTGCCTTGTTCTGAAACCTCGACCAAAAATGTATAATTCAATTAATGCTCCTCTGTAATTTATATTTTACAAACCTCTGTCAATAAGTTATAATTTTAAAGATTATAAAATTTTAAAGATTATATCTTGATCATCTGATTTTTCCTGTGCTCGTGTGCTTTCATTTCCTCCATCTCAGTTGCTAGGGGTGTCAAACTTAATTGTTTCTTCGGTGCACCACGATGCAGACGCAGACAATTCGGTATCGGTTCAGTAATAGATCATAACCGGTTATTACATACTGTTATCATTGATCTCATATGCACTATGTCGCGGTAGAATACTATGGCGAGGGAGGAGAGTGCAAGTAATTAAAACACTCCAACTACTTATAAAATGCAGAAATTGTGCACAATTCACTGCGTGTGTGTTTGCTGGATAGTCTTTCACTGACACTGAAGTTACAGCAGAAGCCCTGTTTCACTGCTATGGACAAAAATCCATTTCTGTTTCTCTCTCTCGGCCTTTGACCTGCTGGCGTGAGGTAACTTTCCCTCACCTCCAGGCTGTTACAGCGATACTTGTTGATCCAGACATAAGCGGGTCTGCATAGCGAGTGTTCTCCTGCATAGTGAGTGATCAAGGCTGATTCCTGCTGTTATTGCTGCTGCCATTTTTCAGTGCTTATCATCGGTAATCAGCGCCAGAGCCAATCGCAGCCCTTTCTGTTGAGCGCGTGAACAATCACAGGAGTATAGGAACTTGCTCGACAGGAACTTGCTCAGAAAGCGAGCTGTATATTTACATTTGTTTATTTGCTTCAATTGCTCATGTTGTTCTGTGCATGTACTTGAGTTTTAAATGTATAGTTCATCTATCTGACTGCTTGTATTAAAGAACAAAATTGTATTACAAATAATACATTTTTTAATACAAGAATTGCTATGCTGTGAAATATAAAATAGTGTATGGAAAGCATCGTCAATGCACCATGATGCAGTGAGATTTCAAACTGAACCGAATCGTGAGACCAGTATATTAAATATACTGAGTATATTGAATTAGCTAAAATGTCCTCAGTTTAGTGTCTAGTGTCAAACTACCCATGCAAACCTGTATCAATGCAGGCTTTGCTTTTCTTACCAGCAATGAGGGATAATAACGGTATTAGAGGTTTTAAAGGAAAAAAAACTATTAAGAAGGAAACATAACCTAAACAACAGATCCTGTCAATGTCGTAATGTATAGAATGCCATTAAATAGTGTATAGTGGATGGCAAAGAATGCAATTTTTATTTTGACTGTTTCAACTGTCAGATAGCTCTTTCCTTACAGAAGCTTTAAACAGATGCGTGTGCTGTGACCGCGGTAATGAGTGACAATGACAAGGTGCATATATGTTGACTTTTATCACTCTTCAGTAGATCCTTAAAATGACATAAGAATAAGTGCAAGAAATGCATCTCTCTTAATGTTATTGATCCAACTGCCGCAAACGTTGATATAAATACATATGACATTGCGAGGTTCGAGCCTAAAAGTAATAAGGGGCTGTGCAAATATGCATCTTTTGAGCACTTAAGTTTGTTATTTTTAATGAAGAAAAGAAAGGAAAAAAGGAAGTGGCGTGCACGCATATTTTCAATGGATAAGTGAATTATGTACTAATAAGATTTCGCATTTGTGAAGATTTAGCTTTAGACCAGAGGTTTTAGTGAATTTGGAAATACATTCTAGGACTGTTTTAACTAGCTTTTTATCTTTCAGAAACAGTGCAAGTATCATCTGCCAATTGTGAAATTTGATTTCTCTGTCAATTTCTTAAGTCCTTAATATTTGATTATTTCTAATTTGAATAGAAAGTAGCTCAGCAACTAATAAGAACAAAAAAGCACAGCCTTGGTGTACACCCCAACAAATTTCAAATCTTTTAGATATTTCTATATTTAGAATGATGGAACTATTATCTTTATAAAACATTTCTATAATATCAATTAAATTGTTTCTAGACCCCCCCAAAAAAATGCGAATAAAGAAAGAAGCCATGTTTAATTGTATTGAAGGCTTTACAGAGGTCTAAAAAACAATATAAGAGCCCCTGAATCAATTTGGTCAGAATAGTCAAGAAGATCAAAAATAAAACGAATATTGTTTCTGATATGCCTGCTTTTCATAAAGTCTGTTTGAGATTCATGCATAATTTAGTCTAGTCTTGATTTTAATCCTTTAGCAAATACCAATACAATAAATTTGTAATCTATATTCAAGAGAGTAATACATCTCCACTTATCAATCTCTAAAGGATCCTTATAAGAATTAGAAAGATTAAGCCTTGTTTCATAGTTATGGCCAACTCCTCCTTTTTAACTCCTCTTGTGTTTATGTCCCAGAATGCACTGAGCAGTGACGTTGGTTACCAAGCCTTTGCTGGTGGTCATGTGACACCAATATGGCAGCACATCGAGGGAGGATTCTTTATAAACAATAAAATGTAAATTGTAGCTATGTGTTAACATTTTTGTTGTACCATGCTTCACACTGTTGTTCTATTGCCTACGTAATATTCAAATAAAGCAGTATAAAAAGGAAATTGATAAAATGGCGTTTGGTACGTTACAAAACTAACGTTAAATGTCAAAAGTCTTCTCATGTAAGTGGACATCATAAACAACAAATTAACGCTATTCACTTACTGTTCTAATGTGTTAGAACAATACACATCTGGACTTTCTGTCAGGAGGAAAGTAAGTTAAGAGGGAAGTAGCCTGCTGGATCTCGCACACTTATGTTACAGAATTACAGACGATATTGATAATTCATGATCATAACGTTAGCCATTCCTTGAAATCGAGCACCATTCAGCAGATCTAAACTTGCATGTTTTATTTGTCGTATTTGTACAGTGAATACAAATGTACAGTGACCATAAAAATCAATATGAAAAAACACATAAACTCTTTGTAAGCACAACATTCTTGAATAAGGAGCATTTAAAACAGATTATTATACACAAATATGAGGACTCTTACCTGACACCCTTTCTTGTGGTGAAATCCTACCACTACAACGTGGAGCACGGGTTCCTCTTTACTCTGACACTCCATCAGCGCTAATTATTCCAAACGATAAAAAAGAACAGTAGAATGTGGCTTTAATGTGTTAGGTCTGTAACTTCCGCACCCTTCCACGTAAATTTGTATGTTGCGATGCTCCGCCTCTAACGAAAACAAATAATAGCAGCCATATGCTCAGCTGCAGGCCGTAGTACAGTGAAGCAGCTTTCGTTTCATTCCATTCCCATAAATAGGGCACTAGATTCTTTTAATTCCAATAAAAGGACCAATTGAAATAGAATTTAATAGGTTCTCCGTGTATAATCCTGCAGTTACTTTTACAAGTGTTTAAAGTAGGCAATAGTCCCATCCTCGCGTAATCTTTTTTTTGATGGTGAGAGATGCGGTTTTGCATCACGTGCTTTCCTGCAGACCAATGAGACGGCCTGCGTCTGAACGACATGTAAACATGGTCCAAGATGGCAGCGCCCTAGTTGTCACTATCGAGTAGCGAAGAGGATGAAATTACGGTCAGACCGCCACCAAAAACCAGTGAAAGTGTTTATAAACAATTTCTACCCGCATCTTACGTCCATAAAGAGAGAAAAAACGAAGGATTTTACATGCACACGGTGGAATGCATTTTAAAACGGGATCAAACGGTGGCTTTTACATTGCAAATACGGTTGAATGCAATTTTAAGCAACGTTGCTAACCGCAGAAAGCGAATAAAGTAGTCAAACAAAACGTTGTTTCATTTACATGTATCTTTATTTCATTAAAGGAGATTGAAAAAGGTATACTTCTTTATATGACGTCCCATATACTACAGTAGAGTTGGGGTTCACTCTTCAACTGGCTGGCGGGTCACGTGACCTGACAGTGGCTGGTGGCAGCCGCCAGTGTCCAATTGCCTGGTCATGTGACCTGCCAGGGTCTGGTGGGTCCTTTGTCGCTTTTTCTTTCTCTGCTTTTATTTACTTGTTATCATCATGAGCATAAGTGTTTTTTCATTGGGTATTCTTTAGAGTCTATATGTTTCCGTCACTGACATTTGCAGCAATGTTTCCTCAAAGAAGGTCTTACCACGTTCGCTTTCACTCTCTCAGACTGGTGGGTTACTGAAGCTAATTAGCTTCAGTCAGCGAGTTCCGAGTTTACCGCGTTTGCTTTAACTGTCTCTGCAGCTTTATACATTGATTTCCTATTATGAACTTGTGTATATTAGTCAGCTTAATTCCAGATACGGTCCTCAAATAGCCGAGATTGCCACTGGCTGATCACGTCTTCCCCAGCTTCACCAGCGCTCCGAGATCGACGCTTCTCTTTGCACTCTCGATAAGAGCAATCAAAATTTTATGTATAATATTTTTTATTCCTTACAGTCTATTGCGTTACATTAGTGATGTTTCCAGTAAATTTATCCCAAATAAGGTCTTCAAACGACCCGTAAACTGACTGGTGGGTTACCGACGCTAATCATGCAGTCAGCAGACAGGGAGCTCCGCGTTCGCTTTAACTTTCTCTCCAGATTTATACATTGATTTATCATCATGAAAATACTCTTTTGGGCCATTTCTATTACCAATTGTGTATATTAGTCATTTTATTTCCAGATACGGTCCTCAAATTGCCGGGATTACAACTGGCTGGTCAGCTCTCCCCCCAGCAGCTCTGTAAGAGTTCAGTAAAGTTAGCAACAGATTCGCATTTTTCGGATCAATAACTTATGACCGAAACATTGTTCCTTCACAAATAGGACCTCTTTTCAACCGTCGAAATGTATACAATCACCTACAATCTTATTTTTCTAAAAATGAGCTTTCCTACGCGCTGGACGTATTATGGCTCATTTCCACTGACTGGTACGGTACGGTTCGATTTGGTACGGGTCACCTTTATCAAGCTTGCGTTTCCACTAACAAGGGTACCCTTTTGGTGGGCGTGGTGTACGACAGAAAGTTTCAGTCGACGTCATTTTCGCTGGAGGAAATGTCTACAATAAAGCTGTACGGGTCACTTACATATCATATGAGAAGCACTTCTCATAAAACAGACGCTTTACTCACATAAATACTTGTGTAGAAATGTTTATTACTAACTTTTCTATGAACATGAGTTGATTATAACTGCAGATCAATGACAGTGCGAAACAGCCTACTGTAACGTTTGTAATTATATTAAATAACTAAATAAATGAACATATATAAACACATACAGCCCCTTACAGTATTCGATATGTTACCAATTACAGAAGAACTACACACAACAGACATTTCGTCCGTATTTAGGTTCAAAAACAGCACAATATATCAGAATCAGAATCAGAATCAGAAAGAGCTTTATTGCCAGGTATGTTCACACATACGTGGAATTTGTTTTCGTGACAAAGCTTCTACAGTGCAACAGGATTACAGAGACAGGACAAAAAACAGATAATAAATATATTTTAAAAAATAGAAGTAAGTAGTGAGTGCAAATATACAGATTGACAAGTGTATGTACATGTTTATTACTATATACAACGTTATATGTGCAGCTGTTATGTGCAAATTGGCATGTAAAGTGTGTTGTTAAATAAGTGTATATGTGTATAAAACTGTATGGCAAGTAGTGATGTTGGCTCCACAATTATTATCATCAAGTGTTCATGAGATGGATTGCCTGAGGGAAGAAACTGTTTCTGTGTCGGGCCGTTCTGGTGCGCAGTGCTCTGTAGCGTCGACCAGAAGGTAACAGTTCAAAGAGGCAGTGTGCTGGGTGTGAGTTGTCCAGAGTGATTTTGACAGCCCTTCTGCTCGCTCTTGATAAGTACAGTTCTTGGGGAGTAGGAAGCGTTGTACCAATGATTCGCTCAGCAGTCCGTACTATTCGATGTAGTCTTTGGAGGTCGTATTTAGTAGCTGAGCTAAACCAGACAGTTATTGATGTGCAGATGACTGATTCAATGATGGAGGTGTAGAACTGTTTCAGCAGCTCCTTTGGGAGGTTAAACTTCCTCAGCTGACGAAGAAAGTACAGCCTCTGTTGAGCTTTTTTGACAATGGAGTCAATGTGAGTGTCCCACTTCAGGACCTGAGAGATGGTGGTACCCAGGAACCTGAATGACTCCACTGCTGCCACAATGCTGTCCATGATGCTCAGTGGGGGGAGAGCAGGGGGGTTTCTCCTGAAGTCCACTATCATCTCCACTGTTTTGAGCGTGTTGAGCTCCAGGTTGTTGTGGCTACACCAGACAGCCAACTCCTTAACCTCCTGTCTGTAAGCAGACTCGTCACCGTCCTGAATGAGGCCGATAAGTGTGGTGTCGTCTGCAAACTTCAAGAGCTTCACAGAGGAGTCTTTTGAAGTGCAGTCATTCGTGTACAGGGAGAAGAGCAGTGGGGAGAGGACACACCCCTGGGGGGCGCCAGTGCTGATTGTATGGATACTAGATGAGAATTTTCCCAGCTTCACCAGCTGCTGCCTGTCCGTTAGGAAGCTGTTGATCCACTGACAGACAGAGGTGGGCACAGAGAGCTGAGTTAATTTGGGCAGGAGAAGTTTTGGGATGATAGTGTTAAACGCCGAGCTGAAGTCAACAAACAAGATCCTCACATAGGTCCCTGGTCTGTCTAGGTGTTGCAGAGCATAATGCAGTCCCATATTTACTGCATCATCCACAGACCTGTTTGCTCTGTAGGCAAACTGAAGAGAGTCCAGTGAGGGTTCAGTGATGTCCTTCAGGTGGGCCAGCACCAGTTTTTCAAAAGACTTCATGACCACAGATGTTAGCGCCACCGGTCTGTAGTCATTTAGTCCTGTAAGTTTGGGTTTCTTTGGGATGGGGATGATGGTGGAGCGTTTGAGGCAGGAGGGCACTTCACACAGCTCCAGTGATCTGTTGAAGATCAGGGTGAAGATGGGGGCCAGTTGGTCAGCACAGGATTTTAAACAGGCTGGTGTTATAAAATCTGGGCCTGGTGCTTTTTTCCTCTTCTGTTTCTGGAAGACCTGGCGCACCTCCTCTTCACTGAACTGTAGGGCAGGTATGAAGGGGGCGGGGGGTGGTGGAGGGGTTAATGGTAGCGTGAAGAGCAGTTCAGAGTGGGTGTGGGGGGTTTTCTCAAACCGGCAGTAAAACTCATTCAGGTCGTTTGCAAGTCGTTCATTGTCTACAGTGCTGGGGGATGGTGTCTTGTAGTTTGTGATGTTTTTCAGACTTTTCCACACGGATGCTGAGTCGCTGGAAGAGAACTGACTCCTTAGTTTCTCAGAATAGTTCCTTTTTGCGACTCTGATCTCCTTTTCCAGTGTGTATTTGGCCTGCTTATACAAGGCCCTATCCCCATTCCTGTAAGCAACCTCCTTGGCCTGACGTAGCTGTCTGAGTTTTACAGTGAACCATGGTTTGTCATTATTGTATGTGAGTTGAGTCCTGGTAGGAATGCACACGTCTTCACAGAAACTGATATAAGATGTTACAGTCTCTGTGAGCTCATCCAGATCGTTTGCAGCAGCTTCAAAAACACTCCAGTCAGTGAGGTCGAGACAGGCTTGTAGATCCCGCTCTGTTTCGTTAGTCCATCTTTTCACAGATCTTAATACAGGTTTGGCTGTTTTCAGTTTCTGTCTGTAGGTTGGAATGAGATGAATCAAACAATGGTCAGAGTAAAGGATGCAAAGCTGCTCGTTGGACGGAGCGGTATGCATCCTTTATTGTGGTATAGCAGTGATCCAGTATATTTCTGTCTCTTGTGGGACATGTAACATGCTGTCTATATTTTGGCAGTTCACGGGACAGTTTTGCTTTGTTAAAATCCCAGAGAATGATTAAAACAGAGTCCAGATGTTGTTGCTCTATTACCGTGATCTGATCGGCTAGTTTCTGTATCGCCAGACTCGCGTGCGCGAGCGGAGGAATGTAAACACTGACGAGGATGAACGAGCAAAACTCGCGCGGGGAGTAAAAAGGCTTACAGTTAATAAACAGTGCTTCGAGATCTGGACAGCACATCTTCTTTAAAACTGTTACATCTGTACACCACCTTTCATTGATGTAAAAGCACGTCCCGCCACCGCGTGATTTCCGCGTTGATTCTTCGTCGCGATCCGCTCTGAACAGCTGATAGCCCGGTAGGTGAAGCGCGTTGTCCGGTATGGTGTCGTTCAGCCAGGTTTCCGTGAAACACAGAGCAGCTGAATGCAGAAAATCCCTGTTTGTCTGAGAGAGCAGAATGAGTTCGTCTATTTTGTTGGGTAGAGAGCGGAGATTTGCTAGATGGATGCTAGGCAATGCGGTCCGAAATCCGCGCTGTCTGAGTTTCACCAGCGCGCCTGCACGCTTTCCTCGTCTGCGCGCTTGAAAGCGTTTGAGCAGCACCGCGGCTCCTCCGACTACAATGTCCAACAGAACATCAGATAAATCCAGGTATGGAAAAATATTCGGTGGTGTATGTGCCCGAATGTCCAACAATTCGTCTCTGGTGAAACTAATTGTAGGAATATGACTTGAGACAGGACAAACTAACAAAAACACAAACACTACTGCAGAGCACGACACGGAGGCTGCCATCGCCATCGGCGCCATCTTTGTATAGCCTACAGTCAGCGAAAACCTCTCATTTGTGTCTATAATCTTCAGCAGCACATGTAGCCTCTGTAAGAGAACAATTCCATCATTCTGAGTTCATATTAGTCCAAAAGGTGATAATAACAATAATAATAAAATAAGGCAGTGTCTTCACATCTGCTCAAAAATTATGTGCTCCTTTTTTTTCCGGCTCCTCTCTTGTTTTTTCCGCGCTTCACTCTCGCGTTTGTCAGTGTCTGACAGGATCGGGTTACAAAAGCACGTCAATAATCAAGTGCAGGTTATTATCATCAGCTCAAGAAGTTTGTTATTTCAGATATAATGTTAGACGAGCGCTAGCAAGAAAGCGAAACCGCTCATGCCTCAGACTGCCTCGTAAAAAAACTTGCGGCACAGGGTAAATCTGCTTTACTCCATGGCTTTGTGGCTGTTTATCAAGACGACAAGGTTATTTTGAGCCCGGGTCGACCATGGCTCGTTATTATATGTATAAATAATTCCGCTGTAATCTCTCGCTGTGCGTGTATTTCAAACATGGCGGGTTTTTTGTTTTCATTCTGGCTAGTTGCGTAAGCGAATGACGTATCTCTGTAAACCAATAGCGTTCAGCTGTGCGTCTAGCTCCGCCTTTCGGTACCCTTTTTCGTGTTTGGTACCCTTTCGAAAGGGTGCCGAAAAAGTGGTACGGTACGGTTCGGATCGGTACGCTTTTTGACAGTGGAAACGGCTATAAAAGCGTACAAAACCAAACCGAACCGTACCGTACCACTCAGTGGAAACGGGCCATTATATTGATCTCTATGCGCAGGCTGCGAAGAAAGACCGATCCTTAGAAACCGTCTACAAAGAGCAAAACGCGAAAACCAATACTACAAAAGTTGTCAATAACTTCCCTCTAACACATTATACTGCCATAAAATTCATCAATTTTTTAAACTTGGTTTAAAAAAACAATTTTGTATATTTTTAATGAATTTTTATTATGAAAAAATATTCAATAACTTTACTGTAAATTACTGTATGAATTGGGTAGGCTAAATTGTCCGTAGTGTATGAGTGTGTATGGATGTTTCCCAGATATGGGTTGCAGCTGGAAGGGCATCCACTGCATAAAACGTGCTGGATCAGTTGGCGGTTCATTCCGCTGTGGCGATCCCGGATTAATAAAGGGACTAAGCCAAAAAGAAAATGAATGAATGAATGTTTTGCATAATTTTTATGAATTTTTATTATTCACCAATAATGGCTGTTTTTTCATAATAAAAAAGTGTTGTAATATAACCAGCAGGACAGCAGCGACAAGTGAACTGAATTTGGTGAAAATGCCGTGTTACAGTGAAGTTATTAAAAATTGATAACAAAAATTAATTAAAAATATGCAAAATTGTTTTTTTTTTTTAAGTGTTGTTAATATAACCAGCAGGACAACACTGACTGTGATCTGAATTTTATGGCAGTTTAATGTGTTAGAGGGAAGTTATTGACAGCTTTTGTAGACGTTTTGCTCTTTGTAGACGGTCCCTAAGGATCGGTCTCTCTTCGCAGCCTGCGCATAGAGAACAATATAATGCGTCCAGCGCGTAGGAAAGCTCATTTTTAGAAAAATAAGGTTGTAGGTGATTGTTCCTACACAAATATGACCTCTTTTCAACTGTCGCAATGTATACAATGTTTCGGTCACAAGTTATTGATCTGGAAAATGCGAATCTGACTTGACTGCTAACTTTACTGAACTCTTACAGAGCTGCTGGGGGGAGAGCTGACCAGCCAGTTGTAATCTCGGCTATTTGGGGACCGTAAACCTACTAATATACACAATTGGTAATAGAAAAGGCCCAGAAGAGTATTTTCATGATGATAAATCAATGTATAAACCTGGAGAGAAAGTTAAAGCGAACGCGGGGCTCCCTGTCTGCTGACTGCATGATTAGTGTCGGTAACCCACCAGTCAGTTTACGGGTCGTTTGAAGACCTTATTTGGGATAAATTTACTAGAAACATCACTAATGTAACGCAATAGACTGTAAGGAATAAAAAATATTATACATAAAAATTTGATTGCTCCTATCGAGAGTGCAAAGAGAAGCGTCGATCTCGGAGCACGAATGCGCTGGTGAAGCTGGGGGGAGAGCTGACCAGCCAGTTGTAATCCCGGCTATTTGAGGACCGTATCTGGAGTTAAAATGACTAATATACGGTCTTTGTCAGTCACGTGCGTTTGTTGTGTGTGATGTCACACCTGCGCCATTTTGGTGGTATCGCTTCCCGAGACAACTTGAGAGACACATAATAACGCAAGTGAGATCCATGCCAAAAAAAGGTCAAGCTGGAGAAGTACAAGAAAATCAAGAGTACACGGGACCGCAATAAACTAAACAAAGATGCCAGGGATCGTCATTTTGATTAACTGTCTTACATTCAGGATATAGATCCGTTTAAATTAATTGCAAAGCAAGGGAGTGCTCTGCCGCCTTCCCATTGCTGACATGTCATACTGTATATCACCAATGTCTTAATATACCTTGTTTTAGTTTAAACACCATTAAATCACAGTAAGTATTTTTAACTATTGCAGTTTTTAGTTTTATTTCATTAGTAACATCTAATTATTTACATTAACAAACTATTGGAAGATGTTTGTATCCAAAGTATTTACAAATATGAACAATAAATGTAATGAAAGCAACAGAACAAAACATGTAAATACTATTATAAGTTTATTAAGGTCAAATACACTGAGTGCACAGAGAACAACAACAATAAACATTAAATAAAAATGAATACACCCAAATATTAAGATATGTTGAACACAAATACAGATATTATGATGAAAGAGCTGAAAACCTGTAACCATTGACTTCCATTGTATTTGTTGGTTTCCTACTATGGAGTCAGTGGTTACCGATTTTCAGCCTTCGTCTATTTCTTTATTAGTGTTAAGAGAAAAAATAACCCCATAGAGGTTTAGAACCACTTGATGGCATATAAATAGTAAGTCACTTTAAATTGTGGGTGAAATATCTATTCAGCTCAAACTACTGATTGATCTAATGTTAACTTTGAGCAAAAGCACTCGTCTCAGTTCTTTAAAGGGTTATTCAGTTCAAGTAATAACTGCTTACCTTGTGTTTTGATGTACCAGTTTTGTTATAGTGAAGAACAATAATGAGTTAACAACAAATTTTAAGTCATCCTCCATTTATTTACATTCATACACAATGATATTTTATTCAGGCACTGAGGGTAAATTCATTTCTGGAGGAATGCATCATATTGTTTACATAAGACAGAATGAAACATTAGCAAAACACACTCATACACACAGTGAAAGAAACAAAGCTACAAAAATGGGAAGGAATTTGCAAGGAATGTATCAATTAAGCACAGAATGCATTTATAGACCTGAGCTTTTAACTCTTATTGACAACTACAGCTCTTCTACACTACAGTTGGACATTGGTTTGTTGAACACAACAGACAGTTACAATCCTGTGCTGTAATGTGACATCTTCACCTTCACAAGGCAGTATCATGTTGAGGGTCTTGTTATTAAGATTTTGTGTTTTTTTACTGTTTGGTACTTGAGCATCATTCTTGTCACAAAATCCATCAGACATCCTGTATTCTTCATGTTCACACAGCAGCTGTCAGTTCTCCTCCAACAGGCGGTTTACTTCTACACATCTGTCCATACAGAATTTACACTCAGTTTGTCTCGGCTACCTCCTTAGTGTTGCGTGTCTCCTCATCAGTGTCTCTCACCATCTTCAACCTCACGTGTCTCCTTCTCTGCATGTTGTTCGTCCACATCTTCAGCTGACTGCAGTGTTGGTTTTATTTCCTTCTCTTAGTTTGTCTTGCAGAGTGTGCAGTGTCTGTGTGTGTAGTATCTGTGTGGCCCAGATGTAGAGATGGTGCTCAGTCTGGGTCAGTTTCCATCATCTCATATGCAGGTTGGCTGGCAATGACAAAGTTAGAAATGTATATACTGTAAAAAATTACACATAGAAAGAATAAGTAAAAACAAATGTACTATAATGCTACATGCTTATGGAAAATGACAGTTTAAGCAAACATGAATTAAATTTTTAACTTTTAAAACATTATCTCCCAGAAAGAACATTTACTGATAATTTACTCATCCCTTTGTCATCCAATATATTTATTTTTTAAAACTGCAGTTTTATGAAGCTACAGTCTGAAGGTTTAAATATTTCATGTAATGTTTTCAACAAAAACCTTTATTTGTTTTAGAAAGCAAGTCGAAAATGTACTTTTTGACAGGGGGTGAGTAAATCAGCAAATGTAAGTTGTAACTAAGATTTCAAAAGTATTTTACAACATTTTAACAATCAATTACTTCACAATCTTAAATCCATATGCACAAAGTTGATTTGTTAAGATTTAAATGCAGTTCTACCCACAATATCGAGAGTGCAAAGAGAAGCGCGTCGATCTCGGAGCGCGAATGCGCTGGTGAAGCTGGGGAAGACGTGACCAACCAGTGGTAATCTCAGCTATTTGATGGCCGTATCTGGAATTAAGCTGAATAATATACACAATTTGTAATAGAAAAGGTTCAGAAGATTATATTCATGATAGGAAATCAATGTATCAAGCTGCAGAGACAGTTAAAGCAAACGCGGTAAACTCGGAGCTCGCTGTCTGCTAACTGAAGCTAATTAGCTTCAGTAACCCACCAGTCTGAGAGAGTGAAAGCAGAACTCCCTGTGTGCGGCTGCAGCGAGTGTTGCAAACCCACCTGTCAGTATTTAAAGACCTTCTTTGAGAAAACACTGCTGCAAATGTCAGTGACGAAAACATATAGACCCCAAAGAATACACATTTCATAAATTAAAAATGTAATTCTTCTGAATGAGAGCGTGAGGAGAAGCGCCAGACACAGAATGTGATCGCGCTTATTGAGGGAGGAGGGACTAGCCAGTTGTCCCGGCTGTTTGAGGACCATATCTGGAATTAAAATGACTAATATACACAATTTATAATAGAAAAGGTCCAGACGAGTATTTTGAAGAATAAATGCGTAAAAGTGTTCGTTTTTGTGTATTGTTAAAAACATTTGATGCAATGAAAGCTCATATCACCTGCCAGTTGCCAACTAATACCAAGTGGCCATTGGTAGGACACCTGACCCAACAGCCAGTTGATAACTGCCACAAACCAGTCACTGGTAGGACACCTGACCCACCAGCCAGTTGACAGCGGCCACTGGTAGGACACCTGACCTATCAGCCAGTTGCCAGCGGCCACTGGTAGGACACCTGACCCACCAGCCAGTTGTTAATGGCCACCAACCAGTCACTGGTAGGCAGTGTTGTGCAAGTTACTTCCAAACTGTAATACATTACAGATTACTTATTACTGTGATTTAAAAGTAATCCCTTACCTTACAATATTACTGTCTCAAAATTGTAATATGTTACATTACTCTTATATTACTTTTTAGTTACTTTCACCAAAATAACTACAGAATTAGAACTTCACATTCTAAAATGACTAAATGTACTGCAGAGCATTTTACATCCAGTAGAAAGCGATATGATGTAGCAGAATGACGGTGACCTATCCAGGCTACTAACAATATAGTATATATTTGGCAACGTGAAGGCTCAAGACAATGCAAGAAAGGATAAGAGCCAGAATCACAAATGATCAAAGTCTGTTGAAAGTATGGTAAAGGTAAAGTGATTATCTGGCAATATCTGTGAATAGCTTGGCTATTTTCATATTAGACACAACAGGCCTATATGTAAACTCCAATGCCATGACCAGATGCATTTTTTTCTTAATCTTGCCATTATTCTATTCACTTTAAATTCAGGTTCACTACACAAAACTGTCATGCACAAAGTGAGCATGATGAACATTGCTTTCTCAATATAATGCTCGTGCACCGATTTCCTTTGAGGACAAAACTGCTTGTGAGCTCTCAAATATACGCTGCTCGCGTGCAAATTTTCTCATGCTCTCTCAAATATGCACTGCTAACAACCAAAATTTCTTGTGCGCTCACAGTACACTACTCGCTCAGTGAGATTATATGCAGACTCACAATTTGTGTCTTGTGTTCCCTCTTCCTTTCATGCTTTTTGATATAATTTATATTTGTACACTATTTATTAACAATAACCAAAATACTAAAATAGACTTACATATAACATTTTTAATCTAATCCACTATAACCTTTTTTGTTGTTTGTTATATGATGAAATATTTCCAACTTCAAACACTTAAGACACAGAGAAAAGAAGTTGAATGCAAAGAATACATTTTTAAAAAACATTTATTAAACATCCAAAAGGTGCACCATACTAATCAAATAAAACAACATTTAAACAAAAATATAATGAATGCAAGCAGAAATGTAACCGATAAAAATAGGGGAAAACTTGATGAGGTACTATAGCCTACTGAACTATTCACTCCTCAAATAAATCTCACTATCAATCCCATTTTATCATGGCAACTAAAATAAATTGAACACGTCTCTGTTGTCTTCCACATTGCTGATGAGATTGTGGAGGACATTTTCCCTGTCATGTACAGTGTTTGAACAGTTTCTACAGTAAAGTACTTCAATTAATCAGTTGTGCTAATACTAGTTGCTATGGTAACACAAGCGTAATATAAACACATTACCCAGTGCTGTAGTTTTTTTTTTTACAATATAGGGTATACTATACTACAATTCACCACACTTTACTGTAGTAAAACTACACTTTGTATTTCATTTTATCAGTTCACTATTCTTAATACTACAGTATGCTGAAGCATTCATTAACAAATTGTAAATAATACTAGCCTAAAACATAGGCAGTATATCTAACACTCAAAAACACAAGTATTTATTATTGAATTTATCATAACCTTAGTGTTTCGTGTATTGCTAATAAATACCGTAGCAATATATAAACCATATCAACATTCTTGGGATAACCAATTGAACAGGAGGATCTCTGGAGAGCAAAAGCACGAAAAGAAGAGGAAACATCAGGCACATAATGTGAGTCTGCATCATCTGACGGAGCCAGAGCAGATCATTCGCACATGAGCAGCCGTGTTTTGAGTGCATGCGACTGCGAAAAAAAAATTGCGGTCGAGTTGTCCACTAACAGAGAATTACATGAATGCGCTCTTGTAAAACTGCGCTTACGACTGTTGTCAGTGAAATAACGCCATATGCACATACGTCCATCTCGCGAATGTACTGTCTTCTATATCTATTTTGGCGCTCTTCCGGTGCACGTCAGGGCTTGACCTTACTGTGAACCGGGCTGAGCCAATAGCCTCGGACCTCGAGCTCAGAGGCTGAAATCAATCCGCGTTCAAAGTAAAAAAGTTCCAATAGCCAGAGGGATATTAATGACAAAACGCGCATATATTCACTAACCACGAACAGAAAATAGAAATTACTTGCGGTATTTTTTTTTGGTAATGTCTTGCGGGCGAAAAGTTTGTTGTAACGCACGCGTTACTGAACATGTACCGAGTAAAATATTACTGAAAATGTATAAGTAATGCCTTACACTACTGCGTTACTGGAAAATGTAATACATTACTGTAATACATTACTTTTGTAACGCATTACTCCCAACACTGCTGGTAGGACACCTGACCCACCAGCCAGGCACTGGTTGGTCACATGACCCACCTGCTAGTCGTCAAATGCCGGGTTAGATGCGGCTGCCACTGGCAGATCAGGCTACCCGACAGTTGGACACTGGCGGCTGCCACCAGCCAGTGACAGGTCACGTGACCCGCCACTGGCAGCTCCAGCCAGCCAGTTGAAGATTGAACCCCTACTGCTACAGTATATGGGATATGGGGCATTATTAGACTTTAGATGACTGTAAAGACCTCATGTAAGTAAAATAAAATAATGGTCAGATCTGACACAATATGTCCCATATATGTGCATAACTCATATGAATCCTGTTTTACTGCAGCATTTTGGATAAATGTGCCATTAACACACTTTAAAGTGCTATAAAGTCCCCGTTTGAAGCAAGTATAAAAAACAATGCTTGATTATGATACAGGATGTACATGCATACCTCATGTGAAACCTTTTTGCAGCATTTTGGAGAAATGTGTCTTTAAAATTCTAAAGACTCCATTTAAATAAGTAGAAGAAAACAATGGTCAAATCTGATACAGGACATCCCATATTATGTGCATACATCATAAACCTTCTTACTGCAGCGTTTTGGAGAAATTACAATGATCAGGTCTGATACAGGACATCCCATATTATATGCTTGCCACAAAATAAACTTACTTACTGCAGCGTTTTGGAGAAATCTAGTATTAATGCGCTGTAATGACCTCATTTGTCGTAACATGTAGAATAAAATAATGGTCAGGTCTGACGCAGCATGTCCCATACTAATTTCTCATATGATATCTTAATAACTGATTTGAAATCTGTTTTACTGCAGCATTTTGGAGAAATGTGTCTTTAAAGTACTATAAAAACCTCATTTTTAATATGTAGAATAAAAGGTTTGTTTATAATTCATTTAATTATAAGTCTGTTTATTTTTTTTACCGGCCAGTTGCCCAAAGCAGCTGAGACGAAGCAAGACACTATCATTCACCCTGACAGTTACAGACAGTATACCAGGTTCTTGGCAAATCTACTGGAACAGTTACTCACACTTTAAAAGAACAGTAAGTGCATTTAAGAAAAGAATCACAACTGATTTGAATGATTGCTAATTTCAAAAGAAAAACAATAACCATCTACAACATGGACTGCTTGTTACAATAATTCAGCATAATAAAATGTCATTTGTGACCATAAAAGAATCTTAAAAAATAATTTACAGTCAAACTATTTTCTTTCTGAAGAATAAAAAACTCAATTTGCTTGGTCAGTGGCTTTTAGTTCTAAAAATAGCCAGTTTAATAGTGACAGAACATGAAATAATATGTCTTTTACATTTGTTATGTTTTATTTACTAATGAGCCAACCTACAATGTCAGCTACAAGATCTATACAAGAATCATCTGTCATCGAATAATTGTAAACCTAGACGTGGTGACAATGTCACAGCTAAGAACCATCTTTTTAAATATTGTAAAAAGCCATGAAGATCTTGATGCTTCAAACTACCGTTAATTTTAATACCATTGTTTTCTTTTGCAGCTTTGTATAAACATTTATGCAACCTAATTTTTCCCACAAAAATTGAATAAATAATAATAATAATCATAATCTAATTTGATAAGAATAAGCTGACAGTTTTTTGTGTGTATATATTTTATGTGTTTGTGATCATCATTTACTGTATTTTTATTTCAGGCAGGATACATTGAAGAGAAGGCTGTTCCATGATCCCCTGAACTGGTGTTTCACTCTCCCAACAAGCGCAGCTTCAGTGAATTGGTTTTTGTTAAGACATTTTCTGCAGATAAACTGGTAGAGAGACAACTGAGTCAATGGAAGTAACTAGTCAAAGTAATGGTGAAAGCACAGCAAGCAGAATCGCCAGCACAATCTCACAGCAATTCGTAACTTTTTGATTAAGTGGCTATTTCGTATGAATTTGTACGATCTCATTCGTACAATTTAGTACAATTTGCTTATCCCCCAATGACGGTTGGTTTTAGGAGTGGGGTTGAGTGCCACATCTTTTTTTTAATTGTACATTTTTGTACGAATTAGCCACTAAACTAACAAAACGTAACATAGTTACGTTTCCTCGTGAGATTAAGCTGGAATAGCTGGTACTACAGAGAACACAAGAACACTTTACAGTGCGGCGTTGATATTAAAGAGAACTCTTAGTGACTCTCCTTGTATGATATGCCCATGGCCACTCACGTCAAATGATTTAAATGTTAGTGCAGCAAAATCCTTCTAACAGAGATGTATTCAGGGTCTTTGCATGTATTTGCCATCATCCCATCCCTCACTGCAAAAGACAGACTGGAACAGCACACTGATACAAGGCTGTACATGCCTGAGATACGGATGATGAAGAGACCATAGCAACATCTGGCCCCGATGAGCACACAAGGGTGGCTGGAGTAATGCAGGATTTTGTTCACTGCACTAGAACAGGAGTGCCCAAATTCAGTCCTGAATGGCTGGTGTCCTGCAGAGTTTAGTTCCAACCCCAATCCGACACACCTGAACTAGCTAATCAAAGCTCTTTCTGTTCATACTAGACTTCCTGGCAGGTGTGATTTGAAGAAAGTTGAAGCTAATAGCCGACCCTCCAGGAGTTCTGGTAGCCCTGCACTAGAACATTTCTAGGATGCCTCTGTTGACTTCTTTATCCTCACTGCACACACCAGTCTGGAGATATTTCATATCATACAAAACATAAAAAAACTGTCATTTCTACTGCACAATGTGTCATTTGATTTCTGCAGTGCTAGTAATAAAATTATTACCTCATATTTTGGATTCAGGGTTCCTTTCTTTCACAAACGTATTAGTTGCCTTGCCTTACAGGTCCTTCTCTACCACAGCAGCTCTGCAGAAAAAGCACAGACATCAACAATCAGAAAAGCTGATGTAATAGCTGTTTGAAAATACAATAATTAATAAGAAAACAACAGATTTTATTTAGAGGTTAAAATATGTTTTCTTAATTTCTGTACCGTACTCACTAAAAGTCTCTCTGTAACATCAAAACTAGAATCAGTTGTTGATGTAGTTGCTTATGTAACACAAATGTTCCTCAATTGATCAACTATACTACTATCTACTATTGCACAGATTAAATAAATTACCCTTTTATTTACATTTATTAAAATTACATGTATCTAATTTAAACTCTAAAATTGACAATGCTGAATTCTACATCAGCACAAATACAACACTCACTCAATGTCTGTTTAGTTGGTTATTTGCTGATCTGCAATACTTCTGAAATATTTTTCTTTCAAGACATTTATTAATTAATAATCTTTTTAATTTCACCATATACAAAGTCGAGTAAAGGAGGTTGAGCCTTCTCATTTATAGCTCCTAAACTCTGGAATAGCCTTCCTGATAACGTCCGAGGCTCAGGCACACTCTCCCAATTCAAAACTAGGTTGAAGACCTATCTGTTTAGTAAAGCATACACTCAGTGCACCACTTAGCGGGCTTCCACACAGGTTTCTGCACCTTGCTTATATACACTATGAACAGCAGCTACGCTAATTATTCTCTTTATTCTCCATTTCCACCTGGGTATACTCTTCCCGAGGCCCTTAGACTATGCAGAGTCACTGATTCGACCCAAGACCAATGACGAGATGATCCCAAGGTTTCCATATCCTGGACCAGGCCGTATCCTGAGCAGCTACTGTGGTGGTCATGGAGGAGTGGATAACATGAGACTGATTCCTGTGACGCTCCAGGGACAGATGAGTCTTCGCTGAGGCTAGCTTCCAGCCTCTGCAGCTGAGACTGCAGCTCTGCACAAGACATTTGGCAAGCGGAGAAATTAAAATGGTCGTGCCCAACTGAGTCTGGTTTCTCTCAAAGTTTCTTCACTTTCGAAAATTTGTGAAGTTTTTTTTCCTCTCTGCTGTCGCCACTGGCTTGCATGGTTCGGGACCTGTAGAGCTGCGAATCGTTGGATTTGCTCTTCAGTGTTTGGACTCTCAGTAGTGATTTTTAAACCACACTTAAACATTAAAAACTGAACTACACTGTTCCAATTTACTATGACCTTTTATGTGAAGCTGCTTTGACACAATCTACATTGTATAAGCGCTATACAAATAAAGGTGAATTGAATTGAATTGAATATACTTTTGAAACGTAACGTTATATGTGCTTACTGGAGATTGTACATAATCAAGTGTTACAGCAAAATACAAGAAATATACTATAAAGCATCTTTACACATTCAGCAATTCTACAGCACACTGTACAGTAGCTCAACAAATGCGAGTGTAACACAAGGAACTGTCTTTTGGTTTCTAATACTCACATTTCAAACCAACCACGTCCTCTTCCCTCCTTATGCCGCATGTTTTATGTGGTTCCAACTTATCCAGCATGTTTTATGAAGCACATGCCCTTCCAATTGCAACCTAAGACTGGGAAACAACCATATACTATTGCATTCACACACACACGCACGCACGCTCGCACGCACACACACACACGCACACACACACACACTATGACCAATTAGCTTATTCAACTCACCTATAGCACATCTTTGGACTTTTAGGGGGAAACCAGAAGGAAGCCCACGTGAACACAGGGAAAACATGCCAACTCCACACAGAAATGCTAACTGACCCAGCCGGGGCTCAAACCAGCAACCTTCTTGCTGTGAGGCGATCGTGCTACCCACTGCACCACCGTGTCTAGACCTCCAGTTTCATTTTAAATTATATATATTTTTTTATAATGAATAATTTTCATTAATAATATTGAGTAAATTGTGATTGTTAAATTTTAAAAGCACCATATTCTAAAATCATAAAAAATTAACTAGTAATTTTCACATGATTTATTCAATTAGTTTTTGCGAACAAAAATCAAGTCTTGAATACTACTTAAAATAGCATTTTATTACAAAATAGTTACTTTACCTTTTACACAACATTTAAGTGAAAATATATACCTCCTCCCCTCCGTTTCTAAAAAAAAGCTTATGAACTGTGAAGTACTACACACTCCAGTCCGGTAGGTGGCCAGCCTCCATAAAGCATCTGAAGAAGAAGAAGAAGAAGAAGAAGAAGCAGCAGCAGAAGCAGCTACAGCTACAGCTACGTTTTCTGTGTTTGAGCGAATAGGATGTTCGCTGTAACGCTAGTTAAGAAAGTTGTTTAAACAGGACACATTCCATCAAGAAGGATATAGTGAGTACTGGTTTTTGTAGAACAGTTTCATTTTAGTGTTGCCCTAATTTAATCGTAAACTAACACATGCTTTTAAAGGTAGTTCATTTACAGGGTAAATAATAATAACATTAATAACAATAATACAAAACAAAGAAACAATAAACAAATAACGTTACATCAGTGGAGGGCAGAATATACATTAGTCAGGGTTCCACGGGTCATGGAGTTTCTGAAATGTCATCAGATTTTTCAGCGGTCAGGGATTTTTTTGTCCAAGTTGTGGAATATCAGGAAAATGTATTTTTTTACATGTGTTTGATCACATTGTTGTTATTATTATTTTTTTAAAGCGCACCCTATATAAAGTGGCATAAGTGGTCGGTCGCTGGCAAAATTAAAAACAGTTAATTAGGTTGCGTGCGAATACTGTTATGTTTTGACCATTTTTTTTTCTTTGCAACCAGTATTTAGTCACATTTAAAGTTATAGATCTGTGTACTTCAGTTTTTAGTTAATGTATTCATCATGAAAACGTGATTAAAGATATTATTCAGTTTTTTAGTCAGGGAATTTTACAGTTGGTTTAGAGTGGTAACTGTGCTTGGTAATGGTTTATGGCATAGACATTGAGCCATTTATTAATCCATTCAGTCGATTTATTGTTCTGGCAGGGTCATTGTGTTGACTTTGTGTTTATAAATATACAGGATATAGTTTTTGATTATTCTAACTGTTGAAGCAAAACTGTGTAAGAGCTGCGGCCCTCCAGGAATTGAGTTTGATACCTTTGTTCTACAGCAAATATTATAGATATTTGCAGATATTTAAGCACCATGCTAAGTGAACATTCTCGTTTATCTGAAAAACAATGCCAAAATCAATTATTCTGCGTTGAAAATGTGTGTTACGTGCCGGTGTTGTGCCGAAAACTGTGACCAGAGGGCGCTGTTCAGTAAAAATTTCGCTCGGGAACGTGCTTGTCGCTCATGCACGCGACCGTGAACGCGCAGACACTGAAATCAAACGATCAGCGTCGCGCGGTGCTGTAAAAGGATGTTTTAAATCCTGGGATTCAGAAAACGGGTTCATGGAAGAACTTTAATGTAGTCCTGATATGTTGACCATCCAAATTCTTGTAAAGAAGAAATAAAAAAAATTATTCTATCGCTGTTGTTGTCTCCTGATAGACTCGTAGTTTGTAGGTTTCGTTATGAAATAGTTTATGAGTTCCAGATTCAAACTACTGATATATGACACTGTAGATCAGCTTCACAGAATCTGAGGTAACATTCATAGCCATCTAAATATTCTACTGCATATGCCAGATTACTATGTTTCATAATAAAAATAAAGTTAATAAAGTGCAGTCTTCTTTCTATTAGTTAAATTTTTTTTTACCAGATATTAGACTAATATATATTTTATCTAAACTGTGTCTGGAATCTGAATCTGAAATCTGAAAAGTTTTCATTTTAGGGTGAACTATCTGTTTTTACTCATCAGATTCAGTGGCCTAAAGATCAGATCAACTGTATCTAAGAATAAGTGAGTCTGGTCAATATTGCTTTATAAAAGAGGAAGATGATGGACTGACACATAACCTTTATCCCTTTATCAAATATTATAATCAGTCAGCATATGGGGTAACCTAACATATTTTAATGAATTTTATGTGTCATTTTCAGTGAAGAGCAAGCTATACACAAATAAACATCTCAATAAATTTGAATGTCATGGAAAAGTTGATTAATTTTACTATTTCAATGTAATTCATATATTAAAAAACACTTGAAATATATCAATCGGTGTGTAATAAATCTATATAATATACGTGTTTCACATTTTGAATTTAATTAGTACAATTAATCACCTTTTTGATGACATTCTAATTTATTGACATCCACCTGTATAAAGATATCTGATCATCAATGTTTTATAAAACAGGAATAGGTCTGACACAAAATGAGTCGATTTATTAAACATTATAATTAAGTTTATACAGGGATAACACACTTCTATGGCTAATCTTACCTGTGTCACATGTAATTTGAACTCAGTATTTAGCATTTGTAATGAACAAACTATACGATTTTTTTCAACTCAATCTCATAACTAAATCTTTAGTTTTACCAGTCTACCAGGAGACAACAACAACAACAAAATATCACGACTCCAAAGTTCTTCCTTAAACCTATTAGAAATTAAATTTAATATTTATTATTTATTAGGAAATGAAAAAAAATCATACTTATTAATGATATTAATAATGTTAATGATGATGGTGACGATTATTATTATTATTATAAGAAGGATATTTTTTGTTTATTGAAAAGTCTACTTTTACAATTTGACAATTATATTAAATAGATTTGTATATTATATAGATTTATTACACACCAATTGATATATTTCAAATGTTTATTAATATATGAATTATATTGAAATGGTGAAATTAATCAACTTTTTGATGACATTCAAATTTATTGAGATGTTTTATTTGTGTATAGCTTGCTCTTCACTGAAAAGGACACATAAAATTCATTGAAATATGTAAGGTTACCCCATATGCTGACTGATTAAATATTTGATAAAGGGATAAAGGTTGTGTCAGTCCATCATCTTCCTCTTTTATAAAGCAATATTGACCAGACTCACTTATTCTTAGATACAGTTGATCTGAATTTTAGGTCACTGAATCCGATGAGTAAAAACAGATAGTTCAGCCAAAAATGAAAACTCTGTCATCATTTACTCATCCTTGATTTGTTCCAAACCAATATGAGTTTCTTCTGTATAACGCTATATATATATATATATATATATATATATATATATATATATATATATATATATATATATATATATATATATATATATAATATATATATATATATATATCTATATATTGAAGGATGTTGTAAAACCTTGACATCCATAGCAAAATCCCCACTCTCCCCCACTGTATTTATTTATTTATTTTTTTGTAAAGGGATGATCCATGCCTGACTCCAATTTTTCAAACACGTAAAAGTGTATACAAAGTGTAGTTTTTCAATGTGATTTTTTAAAAATTAACTTTATATTTTGGGTTATCAAGTTTTATAAAGACAGTCAAACTTTACCCTATTGATAATAAATTTCTAACTTGTGACATTTATGTCTAGAAAAACTTAGC
Organism: Danio aesculapii; assembly: GCF_903798145.1. Taxonomy (NCBI): domain Eukaryota; kingdom Metazoa; phylum Chordata; class Actinopteri; order Cypriniformes; family Danionidae; genus Danio; species Danio aesculapii. The sequence continues at coordinate 15,623,440 of NC_079446.1, forward strand.
AAAAAAAAAAACCACCAGAGGGAATATCAGTGTCATTTAATTGTTACTTATACCAGTTGCTGATATGTAAACATTACTGCAAAATTGTAGGGTGCAAGATTCTGTAATATTCAATTCAATTCACCTTTATTTGTATAGCGCTTATACAATGTAGATTGTGTCAAAGCAGCTTCACATAAGGGTCATAGTAAATTGGAACAGTGTAGTTCAGTTGTAGTGTTTAAGTTCAGTTCAGTTTAGCTCAGTTCAGTGTGGTTTAATAATCACTACTGAGAGTCCAAATATTGAAGAGCAAATCCAACCATGCGCAGCTCTATAGATCCTGAACCATGCAAGCCAGTGGCGACAGCGGAGAGGGAAAAAAACTTCACTAAATGGCGAAAGTGAAGAAAAAAAACCTTGAGAGAAAACCAGGCTCAGTTGGGCACGACCATTTTAATTTCTCCGCTGGCCAAAGTCTTGTGCAGAGCTGCAGTCTCAGTGGCGGAGGCTGGAAGCTGGCCTCAGCGAAGACTCGTCTGTCTCTGGAGCGTCACAGGAATCAGTCTCATGTTCTCCACTCTACCATGACCACCACAGTAGCTGCTCAGGATACGGCCTGGTCCAAGATATGGAAACCTTGGGATCATCTCGTCGTTGGTCTTGGATCGAATCAGTAACTCTGCATAGTCTGAGGGCCTCGGGAAGAGTATCCCCAGGTGGAAATGGAGAATAAAGAAAATAATTAGCGTAGCTGCTGTTCATAGTGTATATAACTAGACCATTAAACTAATGTCCAATCGCTAATTTTGGACCCTGTTGTTTCTTAAAGACATCAATCATGCATCCTTAGAGAAATAAGAATTATGTAGGCATATAAATTTATCTGTCAGAGTCAATGACCTTTATAAAGATTTTATAAAATCAGATCATACTGAGGAGTGTCAGGAGTCATTTTATTAAACATTATTATCATTCATATGAATATAAGAAGGGACTATGGCAATTAATTTCAGATTCAGTGACTACAGCATTTGTAAATAAATATCTGGTCATTAATTTAGATGCATAAGATATGACATGAGTATTTTATTATTAACATAATCACACAAAATAAAAGAGGGATGGCATTTCTATTGCTGAATTTCAGATTCCAGACACAGTTTAGATAAAATATATACTAGTCTAATATCTGGTACAAATGTTATACAAATAGAAAGAAGATTGCCTGACTTTCTTAACATTAAACATAGTAATCTGGCATATGCAGTAGAATATTTAGATGGCTATGAATGTTACCTCAGATTCTGTGAAGCTGATCTACAGTGTCATATGTCAGTAGTTTGAATCTGGAACTCATAAACTATTTCATAACGAAACCTACAAACTACGAGTCTATCAGGAGACAACAACAGCGACAGAATAATTTTTTTTTTATTTCTTCTTTACAAGAATTTGGATGGTCAACGTATCAGGACTACATTAAAGTTCTTCCATGAACCTGTTTTCTGAATCCCAGGATTTAAAACATCCTTTTACAGCACCGCGCGACGCTGATCGCTTGATTTCAGTGTCTGCGCGTTCACGGTCACGGTCGCGTGCATGAGCGACAAGCACGTTCCCGAGCGAAATTTTTACTGAACAGTGCCCTCTGGTCACAGTTTTCGACGGGTCACAGATTTCGGCACAACACCGGAACTGCTGTCTTTGTTTTGATTCTTTTAACCCGCCTACTGCCACATTAGCCAATTATATTTCAGCACCCCAGGTTGCCTTAGTGGAGAACTGCTTATTTCATTCATTTAGTCAGAAAGGCTCTTAAAGCAGGCATTCGTGACCGAAATGCGATCCCCAGTGGACAGTAGCAGACTCCGAAATGAGACGCAGATTCTGAGTTCCACATGAGGCGGTTATTAGTTAGCAAATAAAATAAATATTATGTATGTAAACATTAGGTGAGCAGGTTACATTGTAACCCTGTGTCCTTACAAATGCTACGTGACAAAATTTGCAGTGATATGCAATTTGGCTGTTTGCACCAGACCCAACATGACAGAAATTCAAATACAGCCATTCAAAAGCACAGAATATGCACAAAATGGTAAGGTTTATGATCTAATTAATACAAGTTAAACCTCTTAACATTATTAAGTGTACATGCTAAATCACTGAGATGTGTTGGTTTGCAGAGTTATAGTTCTAAAGTTCAATTTCAAGCTCTAAAGTTTATTTTATTTTCAAGATCTGAGATAAACTATCTGCTGGTGCTTTCAGTAGTCTGGCAATAAATTTCATTTAAAATGGCATTTAAACTATTATTGTTAGCATTTAACACTGAATAAAGCACATGAGGGTGTACCTGAGGTGACCATGTCATAGTTCTGTTGTTCAGCTCCAAGAAATAGAAGCTATTTCTAAAATATAATTTTCAGGTGTTGATTAGGACAAAAACTCCTTTTAGTATGGAAAATATTCAGCCCTTATCATGTGCTATTGCTTTTTATTAAGAACCTGATTTAAATCCGCCTTAAATCAGCCTTTAGGCTCGATTTTCAGGCACACTCCTGTTGGTGTCTTCATTCTGTCAACCTTTGCTTACGTGCGTTTTGATCCAGGAATGCAATACCTAGTTTAACCATTGGGTGTCAACTTACAAACTGTACCTTTAAGATGTGACTTAGATTATGAGGGGTGATGGCGGTGGCACAGTAGGTAGTGCTGTTGCCTCACAGCAAGAAGGTCACTGGTTCGAGTCTCGGCTGGATCAGTTGACGTTTCTGTGTGGAGTTTGCATGTTCTCCCCACACTCGTGTGGATTTTCTCCGGGTGCTCCGGTTTCCCCCACAGTCCAAAGATATGCGGTACAGGTGAATTGGGTAGGGTAAATTGTCTGTAGTGTATGAGTGTGAATGAGAGTGTATGGATGTTTCCCAGAGATGGGTTGCAGCTGGAAGGGCATCCGCTGCTTAAAAATTTGCTGGATAAGTTGGCGGTTCATTCCGCTGTGGCGACCCCAGATTAATAAATGGACTAAGCCAAAAGAAAATGAATGAATGAGTCTTAGATTATGTATTTTATAAATAATGAATTGTTATAAAATACACATGAAATACTACATCTTTTGTGTCATCTGAAGGAGCACAGCAGCTCGTCTCTTATATCTTCATGGTTTCAAGGTGCCCTCTAAAACAGCAGCTGATTCTCACATGCTGCATAATATTATTTTGCCTGCTGCAGCCATGGTAGGCAGCAGAGTTTTTTTGACTAGTAAGCCAGAATGAGAGTATAATTCCTAGAATTAGTGGCTTAGAAAATAGTACGTTTAATTTTACATCTGTCTTATTACACAATGTACCTCAGAAGTAGGGGTGGGCGGTACACCGGTGTCATAGTCATCACCGGTGTGACATTGCGCACGACATGGATTTTCTAATACCGTCAATACCGTGATAAATCAATTATGCGCCTTGAACGCTGCATTTACAATCAATAATAGCTAATTCTAAATAATAAGGCATTCAATTTTCTTCAAACGTTCAGTTGTGGTCTGAATACATGTCCTTATACTACAGGGCTCGAAATTGCAACCATTTGGTCGCAATGAGCGCCCGACAATTTTATCTATGCGCCCTCATAATATATTTGGGAGCAATTGTGTGCCTGAATTAGGGCTGTGACAGTAATGGAAGAAATCATGCGGTATGTCGGTTTAACCCGCGCAGATATATAAAAATAAGCATTTTTAACGCACTGCTGTAATTTCTATATCCCCAATCCCTTTATCAACATGTTTAATACAAGTCATTATTTTAAAGATTATGACCTGAGAATATGATTTACCTCAGCTGCACTTTTCTCCTTCGCCCTCCCACTGAGTTCAGGTGACGGAGTGTTGTGAAGTAGTTAAACTCTCCTCAGTTTAATTTACAGTGTCAAACTTGGCACAGGAATATCAGTATATTAATATAGGCTTTGCTAAAATGCTGGTCAAATGTAGGTATTTTTTTACAGAAGCTATTAACAGACGCGCATGCTGCAACCGGTGATGAGTCAACAATCGCAATATTTTGGGACTATTTAAAGTAGGCTATAGGCTATAGCATATAATAATTTTGTGTAAAGATATTTATAAAAAAAAATGTAGCTAATATATCACAGGGGTTTGTGTAGCAATTACAGTGGAGCATTAATTAAATCCTTTTTTTCCCGTGGAGCGAAACAAACACTGCAGTTGTGTAGCGGATGGAGACGCACAAAAATATACAATTCAGATATTTTCGTCGGCAGAAAAATATACAAAATTTACAAAATAAACAAGAATAACTAATAAACTGAAGTGAAGCGATGTGCCTCAGGGTCCGCTATATGCTGCGGCCAAAACACAAACTGGTCTGTTAAATACAATCGTAATATAAATAAAATATAAGTGAAATATTCAGTTTCGAATATTTCGAATAGGCTGCTCTTTTAATTTTTAATCATACAGTTAACAAAGATTCCATATTCGAAACTGAATATTTCACTTTTTATTTTATTTATATTACGATTGTATTTAACAGACCAGTTTGTGTTTTGGCCGCGGCTTAAGCGGACCCTGAGGCACATCGCTTCACCTCAAAGTTTATTAGTTATTCTTGTTTATTTTGTAAATAACTGACCGACAAAAACTAAGATACAAATTGTACAAAACTAAATTCGTTCAAGAATATTTTTCTTCCGACGAAAATATCTGAATTGTATATTTTTGTGCGTCTCCATCTGCTACACAACTGTGCCGTGTTTGTTTCGCTCCATGGAAAAAAAGGATGTTAATTAATGCTCCACTGTAATTGCTACACAAACGTGATATATTAGCTACATTTTTAATAAACTTCTTTACACACAATTATATATGCCAAGGCCTATAGCCTACTTTAAATAAGTCAAATATATGCGATTGTTGACTCATCACCGGTCCCAGCATGCGCGTCTGTTTTTTAGCTTCTGTAAAAAAAGACCCACATTTGACTAGCCTTTTAGCAAAGCTTATATAATATACTGATATTCCTGTGCCAGTTTGACACTGTAAATTAAACTGAGGAGAGTTTAACTACTTCACAACACTCCGTCACCTGCTCAGCGTGAGGGCGAAGGAAGAATAGTGCAGCGCTGAGGTAAAAATGATATTCTCAAGTCATAATCTTTAAAATAATGACTTGTATTAAACATGTTGATAAAGGGATTGGGATAGAGAAATTACAGCGGTGCGTTTAAAAATGCTTATTTTCTGTGGAGCGATTGATTTGAGTTAGTAGGTCTGCTTAAAATAAGCTTAAAATAATAACAGCCTATGCTGGTTATAAAAAGGATTCAGTGTTTTAGTTTGTAATCTACATTTGTAATTTAAGTGGAAAATACTCAGGGCAGGCCTTTATATCCTTTTATTTAGTTTATTCTGTTTTTCTATACAATCCTGAAACCTCACCTAAAGTTATGATAATAATAATGGCGCAGATGACAGCGATCATGACATGAGGGTAAATGTTGATCCGCCAGCTAAGATCATCGAGTGTTTTCGGAGAAGGTGCCCGAATCTCGATGCGTTGCATTCACCGCGTGTCAGCGCAAATGTCTGCTAAATATAAAGTCTAATACTGTAGACATCATCGCCAAAGAAACTCACCTTACTAAGTTTACACTGAAACTACAGCTCATAACAAAGAGCGGAATTGCGCCGGTGGTCATCGCGAGTATTCCTGCTCTGTCTGCTCATAAATTGGTGCGGCTGACTCGCCTGCTTATTCACCAACACAGAGAAATGAAGATCAGCTCATAACGAGACTGAGCATTTACAATGACCCAAACCAAAACTTTTAAAGAGCGATAGAAGTGAGACTTTCTTTTGTCCGTTCTTCCTTGAGATGTATATTATTTGCTATTGAAAGTAATACCGTGATATTATACCGTCACCGTTCAAAAGATGAAAAAATACCGTGATATTAATTTTAGGTCATATCGCCCACCCCTACTCAGAAGACACAAGCTTTAAATAGGAAAATTATCAAAACTTTTAAAAAATATTTTTAACAAAATGGTAATGTCGAATTCGATTCAATTAATTATGCTAAGCTAAAAATAGTATTACATGCCAAACCTCAGACTAATGGCTGAGGTTTGGGAGCTTTGGCCACTTTGAATGGTCTAGGTCCGCCCACTATGTTATATGACTGGCAGGTTAACCAACCAATCATGTTTTTTTGCCATGTTTGTGGGCATCATGCAGACTGAGATTAGAGATTGAGTAAAAGTTTTCTATTCTATAAAAGCAAGGCTTTGTTGTATTTGTTAGTGTCCATAAATAAAAAAGTTACTGTTTTGAAAGATGCCTTTCTTTTATATTTAGAAGATACCTGCATAACTTCTGGCCTTACATGTTCTAATTAAGGTGAAGTTTGTGGTTGAGTACTATACATCCTGTTTTTTAGCTTTTTCTTTTTTTTTTTCATGTTTTGACTTGTAAAATCATAAGTCTATGTCTAACCTTCTTTTTCAGAGATTTCTAAAAATCCCATTACCTCCAAGTTAGTGTACCACAATTGTCACACATGTTGGTAAGAAGATTGCAGTTTCTAAGACTCTCTCCACCTGCTTTATTCAAGCTTCTGATATACACACTCAACATTATGATGTAATTGTGGTTGGTGGTGGTCACGCGGGCACTGAAGCAGTGGCTGCTGCCAGCAGAATTGGAGCAAAGACACTTCTCATCACACAGAAAATCCAGACTATCGGTCAGTCACAGGTTTATTGCATTTTATTAAGATGTTGGTCAGAAAAATGAATTTTTTTCTTTTTGTCTTGTAGGGGCACTCTCATGTAACCCATCACTCGGGGGTGTCGGGAAGGGTCATTTAGTAAGGGAAATTGACGCTCTAGATGGTGTGATGGGACGGGCAGGAGATTGGGCTGGAATTCATTTCTCCATTCTCAACCGCAGTAAGGGTCCAGCAGTCTGGGGCCTCAGAGCCCAACTGGACCGTCAGCGATATAAAGACTTTATACAGGTTTTATGCATTTATTATTTCTGATGTAAACCGCTAAAGTACATCTAAAGTACATTTTTTATGTATTCATTGAAAGTTCATTCAAACAAATTTATTAATTGTTAAAAAATTACAAAGATGTTGTTAAAGGATTAGGTCACCCAAAAATGTAAATTAATTCTTTTTTTTTTTTTTTTTACTCCAGTGGTTCTCAAATCCGGTCCACGGGCCCCTCGGCCCTGCACATTTGTATGTCTTCCTTACTTAACACACCTGATTCAGATCATCAACTTGTTAACAGAGATATCCATGAACTTGTGTGTCAAATAAAAAAGACATACAAAATGTGTGGGACCTGAGGACCAGAATTTTAAATTTTTTTTTTCATAAAGAAAATTAACTACTCCTTTAAAGTAAAATATAGAAATTGCCTTCATTCAAATCTTCGGTGGAGACACAATCTCATTATATACTCAATTTAGGTTTTATTTCGATAAAAACATTATTTAATTATTGAAAATACATTAAATATAGTAAACAGTTGATCTAGTGAAGGCTACAAAAAAGCTAGATAGCTAAGTTTATTTTATGCATTCACAATATATGGGTTATCTCACTAACATACATGAAAACAAACCACTAAGGATTTTAACATAAAACTTAGCATTTTTAGTAATATAAAAAACAAAAGAATAAAGGCAATTCTATTCTCTACCAATACAAGTGTAATACTTTCAACATGAAACATTTTTTTTTCGTTTTTTTTTGTAATTATTTTATGTTGTAATAAATTATTAATCAAATAGATCATTGTACATTACAGAACAAATAATTTACTGAATATTTCTGTATAATAATAATAAAAAAACTCTTGTGTCCATGACAGATGTTCTCATCCTCCACAACAGTTTTAAATGAGCATTTAAAGACAAAAAATTTTAAATAAAGTTTCGAGATGGCTGATAGATATAAATATCTCTTTATATTTCTCAAGTTTAATATAATTTTTAAAATTGTGTCAGAATGTTTACATGAATTTTTTTAATTGTCATTACCAAAACCAGTTTTTTTTTTTGCATTTAGAATTGTTGGATTTATTATTTTTTATAAAAGTATACTTTTCTTAAGTCTACATATTTGCACAAAATAAAAATTAACTAATCCATCATAGTTTCTCTATTATTAGCTAAATATATAAGGTACCTCGTCCTCTGCAGCTCCTGTCAGGTTATGTGGGATTGCGTTGGCACGATTCAGCAATGCCGAATCGGCATCAGGCCATCGGCTGAATAGAGTACTCTGACTAGTCGTTAGGCACCAAATCCGAGCACAAGTGAAATGATGTAGCAAGTAAACAAATCAAGTCAAAATGAACACAAAAAGGCCAGCTGTAATTTCTCGCTACATTTTTCAAATATTTGCAAACCATATGATTATCAGGCACATTTGTTGGAGCAGATCTCAATGTGGTGAGTGATAATGTTACTAAACATTGCTTTATGTAAGCATGTGTCTGAAGTTTCGTTGCTTTTATTGCGAATGAGAAACAGATTATTGCCCCCCAAGGTTTGAAAAGACGTTTCTTTTGGCTGTCAATAATTTTCTGTGTTTACGAGCAGCTTTTTAGTCCAGAAGAGACCAGATGTAAGCCAATGCAAGATGAAATCACAATTGGGTTTTGTTGGCACTAGTTGTTTGGTTGAACGGAGAGTGCAATATGTGTCTGTGTGAGACGACATGTCTTTTTCACACCCACAGGTGACCGTAAACTGCTTTCTCATTCCACAAAGTGAAACAGGAAAATGAAATGTGCACAGACAAAGCATAAACAGAGGAGCTTTTACTACTATTATCATAGTAATTGTTGCTCACCATGGAGGGATTTGCTAATGCAAATCTAATATTCTATATCATTTGCCAATATTTGAGAGATATAGCAAAATTACAGTCCTTCTTTACTTTGTTTACTATCACTTAAGTTTTTGTTCTTATACTGATTATTGCTGAATAACCAATCAGAGTACTCGCTTCAGCTGACACCAATTCTACATGCTTAATCAGGCCAATTCAATCTGACGTTAACCTGACGAGAGATGACATGTTTAACACACCAAACCACTTAGTCGTACAGACACTGACTGATGGCCCGAAGGAGGCCAACAAAGTGCAATTAAAATCTTTACAGAAATAATGAACCTTATTTCTAAAACATATGTATCATTATCACACCCAATGCCATTATGTGTTCATTTGTTTAGTAATAATTTTATTTGTCAGATCATTTTGAAATATGTCAGGTTTATTAAAATATATTTTCAAAAATCTAAATTAAATTAATCTAAATTAAAACCTGTTAATTAAAAAAATGAATATTATTTCAGAATCTTAAGTAATTTCTTATATTGGCTGAGTCAATATGGCATCAACGGATCATCTATATATTTATGGGTTTCACA
>NC_079446.1:15640396-15718932 GCF_903798145.1 Danio aesculapii
ACACATTAAATAAAGAGAAAATTATGAGTTAAAAATTTAAATCAATTATGCATGGTCAAATATTGTTTTTAGACTAAATTTAAGTGGCCTTTGAAATACAGAAATTAATATTACAGGGCTCAACAATAAGTTTTTACAATAATACAATGTAAAAACATATACAGTACTTAATAAGTGCATTGTACCATATTATCAATTTAACTTTAAGTACTGTGGTTAAGGTGCCTTAATATAAAGTTGGTCTTGTTTTTTTTTAAATATATAAATGAAAGTAAAGCAGTCTGTCAAGTTTACATTATTTTGCGAATTGTTTTCTACTTTAATAAAAATATATATTACAAACTCGATTAATGTAACCATTTAGAAGAGAATGACATGTTTTACTGTAGTTTTTAGAGCTGGGGTGCAGCTATTTTGGAATGTCGCTGTGTGTGACATCACGGGGTTGGTTCCGTTCCCTCAACTGAACCGATCTCGTGGAAATAATGGACTGAACATGAAGACTGATAAGCCTAATTTAACACAATGTGTGAAGTTGTGGACATGCATCGCAGAGCTGGTACAAATACAAGGAACAGACTTGTGTCTAAAATCTAAACTTTTTTTTATATGTTACTATTTTTTTTATTTTTTTTTTAAAATACTGTTCATTTGATGTGCTTTGGTCTACTTTCTCACACTGGTGCAACGCTGCCTGGCACGATGATTTACATTCAGACTAATGCAACGATTACAATAATCTTTCAACATTAAATATGAAGCACGAAAAAAAACTGTGAAGTGAAAAACGGCACCGTTCTTAGTTTGGTTTAAACATGAACAGAAGTGAGAGGCTATATAGTGAAAAGTGAAAGTACCCGCCTCCATTACGTCAGGTACCAGATCTTGTTAAAGACATTGAGGGCAGTCAGGCATCGTAATACAGAGAGTGGACCAAAGCACATCAAACGATCGGTAATGAAAGACAAATTTAAAAATGTATAAATGTATTTTTATGTTTCGGACATACAGTTCAAGTCAGAATTATTAGCCCCATTGAATTATTAGCACCCTTGTTTATTTTTTTTCCCTAATTTCCAAATTTTTAAACACATTTCTAAACATAATAGTTTTGATAACTTATTTCTAATAACTGTTTTATTTTATCTTTGCCATGATGAGAGTAAATAATATTTTACTAGATATTTTTTAATTAGGTTAACTAGGCAGGTTAGGGTAATTAGGCAAGTTATTGTATAACGATGGTTTGTTCTGTAGACTATCAAAAAATATAACTTAAAAGGGCTAATAATTTTGACCTTAAAATGGCTTTAAAAAAAATAAAAACAGCTTTTATTCTAGCTGAAATAAAACAAATAAGACTTTCTCCAGAAGAAAAAATATTATCAGACATACTGTGAAAATTGCCTTCCTCTGCTAAACATCATTTGGGAAAAAAGAAAAAAAATTCAAAGTGAGGCTAATAATTCTGACTTTAACTGTAAATGTAATGCTTGTATTTGCACTAGCTCTGTGATGCACATCCAAACCTTCACGCATTGTGTTAAATTAGGCTTTCCAGTCTCCGTGTTCAGTCCATATCTTCCACTGTATCTGTTCAGCTGAGGGAACGGAACCAACCTCGTGACGTCAGACAGTGATATTCCAAAATAGCTGCACCCTAGCTCTAAAAATATAAACTATTGTAAAACATGTTCTTTTCTTCAATAATGGTTACATTAATCAAGTTTATTATATTTTCACTAAACTGGAAATCAATTTACAAATGAATGTAAACTTGACTGAGTGCTTCACCTCCACTTTAAAGTGACAGTTCACCCAAAAAAATTAATTCTGTCATCATTTACTCAACCTTCACTTGTTCCAATCCTTTTTAAGTTTCTTTCATCTGTTGAACTGAAAACAGAAAACCTATAACCACAATCCATACTTTTGTTATACTGGTTATAATTTATTTTTAACGGTTAAAAATGTTCCGCTTTAATCAAAATATAATGTGTTGCGCTCAACTAAATAAGTGAAAATCAAACTGGTTTGGAACATATTAGAGGTGGGTAAATGATGGGAAATTTTTATTTACTTTAAACCATGTTTATTTGTGAGGCGGTATTAACTAACTAACTACTCTGTAAAAAAACTATAATTTGGTGGACACTTTGTAAATAATATTTAATTGAACAACTATTAATTTTAAATGTATTACCCAAGCATTATGTTGCTTTATCTAATAATAAATATAATTGAATTAAATTCAAGTTCAAAGCGGCTTCGTTTTAAACTAACATACTGTAGTCATTTTGTTTAAGCAGGTTTCAGTAAGACATTAAGATTAGGATTATTAGTGCATTAAGATTGTTGTCTGTTCATTTACAATACGTGCTTTAGGTGCAAGTGGCTTGACATTTAGAAGACCGAACTAAAAAAATATATATATATTTTCACTTATTTGCCATTTTTCTGGTTTGATTTTTAATAGATTTTTTTCTAGAACACATAGTAAATTAAATTCTTGATCTAATAATACGAGGAACAGACATTTTCTATGGAGTTAGCCAGATATGCATTACTGTGATTAAAGTGGGACAAGCAAAAGTCTCTATGGCTAAAATGTGGATTTTCTCTAACTAGTCAAAGAATCCTGACGATGTTGTCCGACAGGAAATTTAGCTCCAGCACTGCTGTGGTGCAGGCCATCAGCATGGGCAAGCCTAGGACGATCCTAGAATAGATTCCAATTGTTAATAAAGAGCAGATTTTGTTCTTCACACCATGTTAATAGTCATTCATTCAGAGCAAAAATCACAATGATTTACACCTGATATGGATACATCAGAAACGAGCAAATGAGAAAATAAGTGAGTGATTTTAGACACTTAAAAGGTTAAAAGTTTAATGTCATCAGTTCAGTGTTACCCAGCTGGATAATGATTATCAAATAATATTGTTTGTTAAATGAAGTATTTTTACATTTATTTCCAATTCAGTTAGTTACTTAAAAAAATACTTACATTTGAGGTGACTCAAACGGCTGTTTGAGAGAATACTGAACAATTTCAGGGTTTATGTGGATGTTCTGAGAAGGAAAAAAGCAGGCTTTATGTACATTATTTGTGTGAATGAATAAAAAATGTATTGAAGTACATAACTTAGACACAATTTGTCACACAGGTAACTGTTTAAGAAACAAAAATAATAACAAATGCATATATTACTTGCAAACAATATAAGGAAAGAATATTAGATAGCATCGCAGCTAGAAAATAATATAAGCAACCCTGCTCAAGACACTTGCTACATACACACTGTATATGTAAGGGAAGACAATAAATAAATACATATATTTGTGGAAAAAAAGCCCTCTAATAAGTACGAATGTATAACGATATATGTTTTATTTGAAATTAACGGTCGCTTGCAATGGCTTTCATGGAAGCTTTGTGTTCAATGACAATAAAATATTTCGACATAAATCAATATTTTACATCAAATTATTTATATTTGTGTAAGGTAGACATGTAATTTGAGTGATTATGTATTTCCAGCCGATTGTTATTATCGCAAAGTAATAATGTTTACCCAATCTTATACAACAGCAATCGCTTCGCAAGACGTTCCTAAAACAGTGAAGATATTTGTGTGCAAATCGTATCTAATTTGTATATTTATTTTGCCAACTTACTCACCTTCCGTGTGTTAGAGATGATAGCAGTCACGAAATGGAGGAAAGGAGCCGTTACAAATCGCTATTTGAAAACGCTCCTGCGGACCGGCACCTGCGCGTGCAGGATGACTGGTGAGTTCCAAGTGCGCGCGTCCGCGTCATGTTTATATTATTTTGTTAGTTCCGGTTAATTTTTATTTATTTTTTTGGCAACATAAATAATTCCATTCCATTAATCCAAGAAACAGATGAAAAAAACATTTAATTCAGAAAAATAAAAATGTACAAAATACTGCATTCATTAGCAAGTTATTTTTGTTGGTTTATCAAAACAAACTGGAGGAATACTTTTTATTAATAAACCAGAGCCCATAGCCTATATACTTAAGTTTAGGAATATCTTAAATATTTTTCATGAGTGGATTTTTGAAGAACTGTGTTATATAGTTCTATTTTTATAAAAAATAACAATAATAATAATAATAGCTTAATATTTATTATTATTATTATTGTTAATATTTTTATTGCAGCAGTTGTTGTTATTATTATTGTTTTAAATGTCAAAATTCAAGGGTCTAATGAGGTTAAGTGACAGAAAATTGAATTAGTCCCCTATAATAATTATCATTTTCATAATTGTACAAGCCTGTGCATGTTTTTGTCTCTTTTTTTCCCCTCTGTTGTGGCTCATTTGTATTTAATCTTCCAAAAATACTTTTACATTTTAACATTTTTTCACAATTTCCCAGTCAGTCTCCTAACTGCAATCAAGTTAACATTTAGACTCTAATCATTGATATTCTTATGTTCACAGTGAGTGCCACACAAAAAAGAAAAACAAACACCAAATTTCATATCATTCTAAAAGCACAAATAACTAAGTAAATATTAAGTAAATGAACATCCATCTCATTTTCTGGTCTCCACAATTGTCTATTTAATTATGACCAAAAAAATATCTCTTGGTTCCTTTAAGTGCTAGCTTTTAGAGGAGAGATCCACCAGGAACCATTATATAAGTTCATAGATCATTCAGTAACTCTTTTTTTGAAAATTGAGTTCCTCCAATAACTTTCAAAGTGCTTCGAGGTCTTAGTGTAAGGAAACAGTGACTCCAGAACCTCAGTATTGACAAAAAGTGCTTGTAGGATCCCAGTTACTGCAAAAGGGTCCTGCAGCACTGCAAAGACTGTCAGTGGTTCCTCAAGGAAACCCCATTTTGAGAGAAAGAGCTTTGAGGCATTTAAAACACATTTTAAAGTTCCTTGAGTACTCAACAGGGTACTTGAAGCACCTTTACTTTTTACAGTGTAGGTCAAAGGTCTGGAACATTTGGTTATAATAAACCTTGATTTCAATAAACATGCACATACATAAATCAACCATTAACACTTGTTAGGCCTTTCCATTTAAATTACATTAATAAATGACATTAAGTGAAAATGTAAGTGTCAGAAGCTTTTAATGAACAAACACAATCAGTGATATAGCTTAAAAGTAAAAATATACAATTAAACAAGAAAAATACAGAGCAGTCTATGTGAGTAAGTTTCACTGTTTACTGTTCCATCAACTCTCAAAACATTTGTTTCATAGCATTTGACATTTCCACTCTTCTCACAACTCACAACACAACAGCAAGATCAATGCATGTTCAATCATTTTTAAAAACACAAATGATCTCTGCAGTGTCACCCGATTATGTCATATGCTGACTGGATTTCATGACTACAACATCATGCTGGACAGTTATGACCTTTGATTTAATTTTGCATGTTAACCTTGTAATCATTTTAGGCCCTGTTTACACTAATACGGCTTAGTTTTAAAACACAAGTTTTCATATGGTTACGCCTTCAGTCCACACTACCCTGGAGTTTTTGAGCCCCGAAAACATAGCATTTTGAAACCACTTAAGAGGCCGTTTTCATTTCAAAATGCTGCTGCTCCGTGTCAGTTGAATGGGGGAAAATGGAGACATCTGAAAACGGAGTGGCTGCAGACATTCACCTATCTGACATTCGTCATCTTCACTGCATGCATATTTATAACAAAATGGAGCCTATAGTATAAACTGCCTCCTATAATTTTCATTGAAAATACAAAACATAACATGTCTCTTTTGGTGAATATCAGTTTTAATAATCAATAATGGCCATTATAAAAGTATAACGCACAATAAAGACAATATAGGAAATTAAGGCAAGCAATCAGTCAATATGTAGAACAGTGTACGCGGATTAAATTGATATTGATACTGACAACAAGTAATAGATTCAAAAGACCAGTTGTTTGATAGAGACAAGATGAATTAAATATCACATTTAACAAATATAGTGAGATGAGATCCAGCGGAAGATTCTTGATAACTGTCCGACCTGTGCTGCTCTCACCTGAGAAGGTATGCTCAAAGTACCCGCTGATTGCCTGGGGCTCAGACATGCACATACATTGCAGTGCATGAAAGAGTGTGTGTGGTCACGTGATGTGAGTTTTCAGCGGTGTAGGTGGACGGAGAACTTTTAGAAACGCTAAATTAAACACCAGTGTGGATGTGGATCGTTTTCATTCTAAAATGCGGTTTTGAAACTAAAACGTAGAGTGTAAACTGGGCCTTGGTTGTTAAAGAAGTAAAGCTACACTTTTTAATCCCTTACAATTAGTGCTTTTGAATTATGAAATGGAGGTGGGCCTGGATTGGATTCTCTTTGGATATGAACTTTGATAAGCCCTGGCTGTTATTCACTTTGAACCCTGACTAACAAGCTATGACTGTTTAGGAATTGGCACCACAAAACAAACTCATGCAACATAGCACATCAAGATAAAATAAACCTATTAAAAAGGTAGTGACTACAGATTGAAGGAATATAGTGCAGTAAGTAGAGATACACCACTGTATGAATGTACTCAAGTACATTTATAGCTACTTAGAAAAGTAAAATTGTTGAAAAAAATGATGAATTGCAGTAATTTGAGTATTTATAATTGTTACAACCACTGGTCCCTGGCCGGTTGATCAGTGCATTTCTAATGGCAACTCCTGTCCAGAGGGCCACTGTCATTTAGAATTAGCTCCATCTCTCTTTAAACAGACCTACATATAAATTTTGAGCAACCTTTTTTTTTGTTATGATAGAGCTACTCTGTGGGACAGGACCACCAAAACCGGCAATCCCCGATTTTGACAATATAACAGGGTTAAACACTTCATTCTCTCCTGTTTGCTTAGAGTGAATGCAATGTTAATCTGGTACCTGTAGTGTACGTTGTTGCGGTAATGCAGCAGACGATTGCAAGTTTAAGAATTTTATCTGTTGTAGAAACACTTTCATCAAATGATCTGTAATTTAAAAAAAATGTCCAATAAACTGATTAGACTAAATATTAAACCGAAGAAAGCATGTGATTAAACTCAAGTATCCAAAAAAAAAAGAGATTGCAGAATGCAGAAAAACTGTGTCCTTGAAAGTACAATTTATTCTGGAGAGAGTTTAAACTGGTTAAATTTAAATTTTAACAACTATTAAACAGAAATAGTTGTTTTCACTATAAGTTTAGCATTCTACAATCATGTGACTTAATTAAAAATTATATATTTTTTCAAATAAGTAGTAGTAAATATAAATACTACTATTTATTTTCCATTGTTTTCTGACTTTGTCTTATATGTGTCTTTCAAGGGCTTGTGGGCTGGGGTCAACGCAGGTCGAACATCTCGCTCCATGTCTCCATTGTCCTTGTCACGCACACAAAGCTACATCGGAGTTTTAATTGATGATCTGGTTAGTCATGGAGTAACAGAGCCATATAGTAGTTCACAAGCAGAGCTGAGTTTAGAACCTCCCTCAGACCTGACAACGCTGACCTGCGACTAACTCTGAGAGGTACTGTAATAATTGAAAAAGTAACACAAAGCTTTTTACATTCATATTTTCTAGTAAAAAGTGTTTACAAATGTACATATAGCATTTTATGGTATATCTTAGGGTTGTAAGGGTGCATGCATTTGTACCAAAGCTTTTTGTTAGAGGACTTTTGGCATAGTATTGTGCATGTATTCCAAATGAGCAGTTATTTCCATAATCAATTAATCAGGCAATTTTTCATTTGATAATTCGATTAATCAGATCTGAAAGATTAAATAAAGGACATCATTCTTTTTCATCTTTTTTAGTTTTAAGAATGATGACAGCTACATTGTTTACTTTTTTCCATCACTAATGTATAGTTCAAATTCAAGTTCCAACAGAGACTATTGTAAAACACTATTTACAATATTCTTAGCTTTAATCCTCACCTTGGGAAACAGTAATCGGCACATGCCATGTAGTGGGATGAGAGTGAGGATGCACATTTGACAAAATAGATCTTACCTGTAGTTTTCCAGATGTGGCAACTGCTATGAATTACGCTCAGTGGCATTAGTTAATTCAGATAAATGAACATGCATCTGAATGCATGCTCACAAATACATCAAGTGTTCGGATGTTTTTTACTCACTACTCTTGTGCTCACTCTAAAAAATGTTTACCCAGGCAGTGGATTAAAGCAAATAATATTTTAAATAATGTACAATTTCTTGTGCATATCGATAATTTTGCTCACCTCATTGTGAAGAAAAAAAGTCAAATAGTAAGTAAATAAACTATAATTTTATCTTTGTTGGGTGAAATGTAGTTGACAATTTTGACTGTTTAATATGGTTTTTAATCTATGCAGCAAAGTTATTTTTTAAGTAAAAAGTTTCATTTAAAAATGTGTTATCACCAACTCCACCAGATATATTGTTCTGTTATTTAAAGGAGAATTTACTTTCATTTGCATGTTTTTATTTTGTTTCATTTATTTGAGGATCATTTTATGTATTTGAGAATTTGTCATTTACTTATTTTGTTCTATATAGTTATTTTAACTTACAGTAATTCCAGATTTAAGCTGTTGATATTCACAAATGTTAATAATAATAACAATATTTATTATTTATAAGTTTTGCATTTTTCCTCCTAACTGTACCATGTTTCTTCTAACATGCAACCTTCTTTTGACCATTTCACAAGTTCTGACATGTATTAGTGCTCTTTCACTTGATGACAGCACAAGAGTCCATCTAATTATGTGTATCTTCATTTATTTTTGTATCAGACATCCACATTACATTGTGTCGTCGTCACAATCCACTTACATTACTTACACTTGTTCGTTCCAGCTTGATGAATATGACTCCAATTTTACACTTTTACAGTAAAAAACTTGTGCTCTCCAACTCCTGCACATCACATTAACAACTCACATTTGCCACAAACATGAATACTAAAACAGCATACACATGCGCAGTAGAAAAGTAACAAAGTACAAATCACAAGAAACACATTATATAACACAATAAATATCATAATTACTTTGAACAATAAACTATAAAATATGGCTCTTACATGTACCAACATTGAAGTGAGATGTGACATAAAACTGAATATGTACTGTTTAATGCCGTGGTTCCTAACTTCAGCCCCAAAAACCCTTTGTCCTGTACATTTGTATATTTTTTCTGACTTAAAACATCTGATTTAAATAATCAGCTTATTAGCATCCATGAGAAAAACTGTACACTTTGTATATTTTTTTCTATTGTAGCATTTATATATCTCTGATAAACTTTTGTATAGATAGTAATAAGTAAATAATAAACTAATGATAAATATTGTGTATCAAATACAATGTAAGAATAAGGACTTTTTTTAAAGGACTTGTATTTACCCCTTTTACAAGATGTAAATAAACCTATTGTATAATGGCACTCCATTATACAAGCTTGAAAATATGATCCTTTTAGTAACCAGTCTGACCGTCATCCAAGTCGTTATATCTTCTTCTTTGTTTAATTTGTTCTTAAAGTAGGAACAATCTTTTATCTTTATTAACGATAAAATATGGAACGACAGTCAAAAACTGTATCACTCAGTCTCTTTCTCTGTTTACAACAAGGAAATGACGTGATCCGTCATCAATAAACCAAGGCATAATTAAAGCATGCAGTAACCAATATAAACATTCTTTTGATTGTAGACAGTATAAATGCATAACTATAATGATAACTATACATATATTCTACAATTTTGCATAAGAAATATGCTCTAACATTCCGGCCCCAAATTGTATAGAATGAGAGACTATATCAATTACCACTTATTCTTTACAGAGCCATAGATAGTGAGTTCCTTTGTATAGTCCTTGCTTGTGGTTGCATTTATCAACTCAGTCTCTTCTAACAAAGCTTAGTAATAGGTCTTTGTATATGTGTTAGTTTTTGTTTGCACCACAACAAGTCTGACTATCCCCTTTGAGTCTGGCGTAGTCTTTATGATCCTGCCCATCAACCATGAGTTTCTTGGTGCAGAGTGATCCACTATCAAACCACATCTCCTATTTGCAAGTCCCTGTGGGCCTTAGACCATTTTTGACTTTCTTGCAATGAGGCAAATATTCTAGCAGTCCATCTGGTCCAAAACAAATCTGAGAGATACTGCACTTGTATCCAACACCTGCCTTGCATAAAGATCCTGTTTTCTGAATATGCCTGGTGGCAGCATCGCTTGTGTTTTTAACAACAATAAGTGGTTTGGTGTGTGTGATGGCCAGTGTGGGGGGCCACACATTGAAAGTGAGGCATGCACGCATACACGTGCACGCACTATACACATTCATTTAAGCTTATTTATTTGTTTGGTTGAATTGAGCTTTTTATATTTCGTTTCTTTTCATATTTGATTTAAATAAGACACCACTACACTGTTTCTGTTTCTCATTATTTTCTTTATTATTCACAGTAACGTGTTACTATTTTGGGTGCACACGCAGCTGCCCAGGTACACCATCTAGACAACATTCTCATTGATAGTAATGTATTTGACATGTAAGTAGCCTGTGATTCTACATTACCACATATAGGGTTGCCAAAACTATTGACTTTGGTACCAGTTAATACTGAAATAAAAGAACAATTACTTGCCAAAAATGTAGTACAAGTATGACAAAGTATCTCTTCTAAATACTACTGAAATATATGTATAAAGTAGCCCTTCTAAAGTACTCAAGAAGAAAGAGTATTATAAGTAGCATTTTAAGTGTTTCTAAGTAAATTGTACAAATTTTATCTAAATTGTGTCTAAGTAAATTGAGTAAATGGTGTTTGCAAGTTAAATTATTTTACAACTATATACAGTTGAAGTCAAATTATTAGCCCTCCTGTGAATTTTATTTTCCAAATATTTCCCAAATGATGCTTAACAGAGCAATGAATTTTTCACAGTTCCTAATATTTTTTTCTTATGAAAAAGTCTTATTTGTTTATTTAAGCTAGTGTAAAAGCAGTTGTTATTTAAAAAAAAAAAAATTTAAGGTCAATACTATTAGCCCCCTTAAGCAATATTTTTTTGATTGTCTACAGAACAACCCATTGTTATACAATGATTTGCCTAATTGAATAATAGTGTCTTGAAAAATGACTAGTAAAATATAATGTACTGTCATCATGGCAACAATAAAAGAAATCAGTTATCAGAAATTATTTATTAAACTATTATGTTTAGAAATGGGTTGAAAAAATGTCTTTTCTTTAATATACAGGGGGCTAATAATTCTAACTTCAACTGCATGTAAAATGTGAATTTACATTAATATACCTATAATAGTATATTAAGTCAAAAATATGTATACCAGTATTATATTATAGTAATTAATAATGCACCTATAATAGGCTGACAGAAAGCAGGTTGATGCATTTATATTTGGAACAAAACCTAAGGGGCTCAAATCTAGCTATGAAAATAGGCAGGAGTTCTCAAAGTCTCGATTCAAAGGTACAAATGTCATACACTGTAAAAATTAAAGGTTCCTGGAGGCACTTTTTGGGGTTTTTCACATTGCCACAACCCTCTAAAGAACCTCTAGGCACCATTTCAGAAAAGGGCAGTTCTTTGAGGAACTTCAAGGGTTCCTGGAGGAACCCTCTTATTAACACTAAAAATGAAAGGTTCATGTAGGCACTTTTTGGGGTTCTTCACATTGCCACGCCGGCGGAACCCTCTAAAGAACACTCTAGGCACCATTTCAAAAGAAGCAGTTCTCTGAGGAACCCTCTTATTAAGAATGACCAGGAACCACCTTGAGTGCTTTGAAGCACCATTTTATTTTTAATGCTTGTTTTTCCTATCTCTCTTAATTATGGTTTGTGCAAACATGTTTAATCACAAATTTAATATACATCTATCTATCTATCCATCTATGTATCTATCAATCAATGTATCTATCTTTCTATCTATACATGTTTATAGATTTTTAAAAATACAATCGCATTTTCATAAATAATTACTTTTATTAATCAATATACATCACAATTACATTCACATATAATATGATTAATAATGTAATATACATTTTAATGCAAATAATCAAATTTAAATAATGTCTAGCTATAACAGCCAGCAACATCTTTAGCTGTCCACTGCTTCACATTGGAGGTGTCCCTATAAAAGTAAATTAAAAAGTAGTTAACCTGAGAAGTTATGAAAACAAAGGAAATTCACAATATTCCCAGAGCCATTTTTTTTAACTTATCAAGACATATTCACAAAAGATATGCTGAACATTTCTGAATAACAAAAGGAAACATCAATAAAAATTAGGAATTGTCTCAATTTATATAAAAGGATTTTTTAAACCTCTTGCAGAGTGCCCATATACATCAATAAAGGCAAAATCCATAGAATGTAAACCTCTCAAATATCGGAGCACAAGCAGAAATAAGACAACACAAAAGCTGTCTGAAACCACTCCCTCTTTAGTGGACCCCACATATTTTCCCACTCATTCACACAGATAATGCACTATAATTTTGTGTACTGCATTTGCGATATTGTTATTTTATTCAGGTTGTAGTTATTAGCATTTTTAAATTAACCATTAGTTGATTTAAAAACACATTAAATAAAGAGAAAATTATGAGTTAAAAATTTAAATCAATTATGCATGGTCAAATATTGTTTTTAGACTAAATTTAAGTGGCCTTTGAAATACAGAAATTAATATTACAGGGCTCAACAATAAGTTTTACAATAATACAATGTAAAAACATATACAGTACTTAATAAGTGCATTGTACCATATTATCAATTTAACTTTAAGTACTGTGGTTAAGGTGCCTTAATATAAAGTTGGTCTTGTTTTTTTTTTAAATATATAAATGAAAGTAAAGCAGTCTGTCAAGTTTACATTATTTTGCGAATTGTTTTCTACTTTAATAAAAATATATATTACAAACTCGATTAATGTAACCATTTAGAAGAGAATGACATGTTTTACTGTAGTTTTTAGAGCTGGGGTGCAGCTATTTTGGAATGTCGCTGTGTGTGACATCACGGGGTTGGTTCCGTTCCCTCAACTGAACCGATCTCGTGGAAATAATGGACTGAACATGAAGACTGATAAGCCTAATTTAACACAATGTGTGAAGTTGTGGACATGCATCGCAGAGCTGGTACAAATACAAGGAACAGACTTGTGTCTAAAATCTAAACTTTTTTTTATATGTTACTATTTTTTTTATTTTTTTTTTTAAATACTGTTCATTTGATGTGCTTTGGTCTACTTTCTCACACTGGTGCAGCGCTGCCTGGCACGATGATTTACATTCAGACTAATGCAACGATTACAATAATCTTTCAACATTAAATATGAAGCACGAAAAAAAACTGTGAAGTGAAAAACGGCACCGTTCTTAGTTTGGTTTAAACATGAACAGAAGTGAGAGGCTATATAGTGAAAGTGAAAGTACCCGCCTCCATTACGTCAGGTACCAGATCTTGTTAAAGACATTGAGGGCAGTCAGGCATCGTAATACAGAGAGTGGACCAAAGCACATCAAACGATCGGTAATGAAAGACAAATTTAAAAATGTATAAATGTATTTTTATGTTTCGGACATACAGTTCAAGTCAGAATTATTAGCCCCATTTAATTATTAGCACCCATTGTTTATTTTTTTTCCCCTAATTTCCAAATTTTTAAACACATTTCTAAACATAATAGTTTTGATAACTTATTTCTAATAACTGTTTTATTTTATCTTTGCCATGATGAGAGTAAATAATATTTTACTAGATATTTTTTAATTAGGTTAACTAGGCAGGTTAGGGTAATTAGGCAAGTTATTGTATAACGATGGTTTGTTCTGTAGACTATCAAAAAATATAACTTAAAAGGGCTAATAATTTTGACCTTAAAATGGCTTTAAAAAAAATAAAAACAGCTTTTATTCTAGCTGAAATAAAACAAATAAGACTTTCTCCAGAAGAAAAAATATTATCAGACATACTGTGAAAATTGCCTTCCTCTGCTAAACATCATTTGGGAAAAAAGAAAAAAAATTCAAAGTGAGGCTAATAATTCTGACTTTAACTGTAAATGTAATGCTTGTATTTGCACTAGCTCTGTGATGCACATCCAAACCTTCACGCATTGTGTTAAATTAGGCTTTCCAGTCTCCGTGTTCAGTCCATATCTTCCACTGTATCTGTTCAGCTGAGGGAACGGAACCAACCTCGTGACGTCAGACAGTGATATTCCAAAATAGCTGCACCCTAGCTCTAAAAATATAAACTATTGTAAAACATGTTCTTTTCTTCAATAATGGTTACATTAATCAAGTTTATTATATTTTCACTAAACTGGAAATCAATTTACAAATGAATGTAAACTTGACTGAGTGCTTCACCTCCACTTTAAAGTGACAGTTCACCCAAAAAAATTAATTCTGTCATCATTTACTCAACCTTCACTTGTTCCAATCCTTTTTAAGTTTCTTTCATCTGTTGAACTGAAAACAGAAAACCTATAACCACAATCCATACTTTTGTTATACTGGTTATAATTTATTTTTAACGGTTAAAAATGTTCCGCTTTAATCAAAATATAATGTGTTGCGCTCAACTAAATAAGTGAAAATCAAACTGGTTTGGAACATATTAGAGGTGGGTAAATGATGGGAAATTTTTATTTACTTTAAACCATGTTTATTTGTGAGGCGGTATTAACTAACTAACTACTCTGTAAAAAAAACTATAATTTGGTGGACACTTTGTAAATAATATTTTAATTGAACAACTATTAATTTTAAATGTATTACCCAAGCATTATGTTGCTTTATCTAATAATAAATATAATTGAATTAAATTCAAGTTCAAAGCGGCTTCGTTTTAAACTAACATACTGTAGTCATTTGTTTAAGCAGGTTTCAGTAAGACATTAAGATTAGGATTATTAGTGCATTAAGATTGTTGTCTGTTCATTTACAATACGTGCTTTAGGTGCAAGTGGCTTGACATTTAGAAGACCGAACTAAAAAAATATATATATATTTTCACTTATTTGCCATTTTTCTGGTTTGATTTTTAATAGATTTTTTTCTAGAACACATAGTAAATTAAATTCTTGATCTAATAATACGAGGAACAGACATTTTCTATGGAGTTAGCCAGATATGCATTACTGTGATTAAAGTGGGACAAGCAAAAGTCTCTATGGCTAAAATGTGGATTTTCTCTAACTAGTCAAAGAATCCTGACGATGTTGTCCGACAGGAAATTTAGCTCCAGCACTGCTGTGGTGCAGGCCATCAGCATGGGCAAGCCTAGGACGATCCTAGAATAGATTCCAATTGTTAATAAAGAGCAGATTTTGTTCTTCACACCATGTTAATAGTCATTCATTCAGAGCAAAAATCACAATGATTTACACCTGATATGGATACATCAGAAACGAGCAAATGAGAAAATAGTGAGTGATTTTAGACACTTAAAAGGTTAAAAGTTTAATGTCATCAGTTCAGTGTTACCCAGCTGGATAATGATTATCAAATAATATTGTTTGTTAAATGAAGTATTTTTACATTTATTTCCAATTCAGTTAGTTACTTAAAAAAATACTTACATTTGAGGTGACTCAAACGGCTGTTTGAGAGAATACTGAACAATTTCAGGGTTTATGTGGATGTTCTGAGAAGGAAAAAAGCAGGCTTTATGTACATTATTTGTGTGAATGAATAAAAAATGTATTGAAGTACATAACTTAGACACAATTTGTCACACAGGTAACTGTTTAAGAAACAAAAATAATAACAAATGCATAATATTACTTGCAAACAATATAAGGAAAGAATATTAGATAGCATCGCAGCTAGAAAATAATATAAGCAACCCTGCTCAAGACACTTGCTACATACACACTGTATATGTAAGGGAAGACAATAAATAAATACATATATTTGTGGAAAAAAGCCCTCTAATAAGTACGAATGTATAACGATATATGTTTTATTTGAAATTAACGGTCGCTTGCAATGGCTTTCATGGAAGCTTTGTGTTCAATGACAATAAAATATTTCGACATAAATCAATATTTTACATCAAATTATTTATATTTGTGTAAGGTAGACATGTAATTTGAGTGATTATGTATTTCCAGCCGATTGTTATTATCGCAAAGTAATAATGTTTACCCAATCTTATACAACAGCAATCGCTTCGCAAGACGTTCCTAAAACAGTGAAGATATTTGTGTGCAAATCGTATCTAATTTGTATATTTATTTTGCCAACTTACTCACCTTCCGTGTGTTAGAGATGATAGCAGTCACGAAATGGAGGAAAGGAGCCGTTACAAATCGCTATTTGAAAACGCTCCTGCGACCGGCACCTGCGCGTGCAGGATGACTGGTGAGATCCAAGTGCGCGCGTCCGCGTCATGTTTATATTATTTTGTTAGTTCCGGTTAATTTTTTTAGTTTTTTTTGGCAACATAAATAATTCCATTCCATTAATCCAAGAAACAGATGAAAAAAACATTTAATTCAGAAAAATAAAAATGTACAAAATACTGCATTCATTAGCAAGTTATCTTTGTTGGTTTATCAAAACAAACTGGAGGAATACTTTTTATTAATAAACCAGAGCCCATAGCCTATATACTTAAGTTTAGTAATATCTTAAATATTTTTCATGAGTGGATTTTTGAAGAACTGTGTTATATAGTTCTATTTTTATAAAAATAACAATAATAATAATAATAGCTTAATATTTATTATTATTATTATTGTTAATATTATTATTGCAGCAGTTGTTGTTGTCATTATTGTTTTAAATGTCAAAATTCAAGGGTCTAATGAGGTTAAGTGAAATTTAATTAGTCCCCTATAATAATTATAATTTTCATAATTGTACAAGCCTGTGCATGTTTTTTGTCTCTTTTTTTTCCCCTCTGTTGTGGCTCATTTGTATTTTATCCTCCAAAATTACTTTTACATTTTCAAATTTTTTCACAATTTCCCAGTCAGTCTCCTAACTGCAATCAAGTTAACATTTAGACTCTAATCATTGATATTCTTGTGTTCACAGTGAGTGCCACACAAAAAAGAAAAACAAACACCAAATTTCATATCATTCTAAAAGCACAAATAACTAAGTAAATATTAAGTAAATGAACATCCATCTCATTTTTTGGTCTCCACAATTGTCTATTTAATTATGACCAAAAAAATATCTCTTGGTTCCTTTAAGTGCTAGCTTTTAGAGGAGAGATCCACCAGGAACCATTATATAAGTTCATAGATCATTCAGTAACTCTTTTTTTGAAAATTGAGTTCCTCCAATAACTTTCAAAGTGCTTCGAGGTCTTAGTGTAAGGAAACAGTGACTCCAGAACCTCAGTATTGACAAAAAGTGCTTGTAGGATCCCAGTTACTGCAAAAGGGTCCTGCAAGCACTGCAAAGACTGTCAGTGGTTCCTCAAGGAACCCCATTTTGAGAGAAAGAGCTTTGAGGCATTTAAAACACATTTTAAAGTTCCTTGAGTACTCAACAGGGTACTTGAAGCACCTTTACTTTTTACAGTGTAGGTCAAAGGTCTGGAACATTTGGTTATAATAAACCTTGATTTCAATAAACATGCACATACATAAATCAACCATTAACACTTGTTAGGCCTTTTCCATTTAAATTACATTAATAAATGACATTAAGTGAAAATGTAAGTGTCAGAAGCTTTTAATGAACAAAACACAATCAGTGATATAGCTTAAAAGTAAAAATATACAATTAAACAAGAAAAATACAGAGCAGTCTATGTGAGTAAGTTTCACTGTTACTGTTCCATCAACTCTCAAAACATTTGTTTCATAGCATTTGACATTTCCACTCTTCTCACAACTCACAACACAACAGCAAGATCAATGCATGTTCAATCATTTTTAAAAACACAAATGATCTCTGCAGTGTCACCCGATTATGTCATATGCTGACTGGATTTCATGACTACAACATCATGCTGGACAGTTATGACCTTTGATTTAATTTTGCATGTTAAACTTGTAATCATTTTAGGCCCTGTTTACACTAATACGGCTTAGTTTTAAAACACAAGTTTTCATATGGTTACGCCTTCAGTCCACACTACCCTGGAGTTTTTGAGCCCCGAAAACATAGCATTTTGAAACCACTTAAGAGGCCGTTTTCATTTCAAAATGCTGCTGCTCCGTGTCAGTTGAATGGGGGAAAATGGAGACATCTGAAAACGGAGTGGCTGCAGACATTCACCTATCTGACATTCGTCATCTTCACTGCATGCATATTTATAACAAAATGGAGCCTATAGTATAACTGCCTCCTATAATTTTCATTGAAAAATACAAAACATAACATGTCTCTTTTGGTGAATATCAGTTTTAATAATCAATAATGGCCATTATAAAAGTATAACGCACAATAAAGACAATATAGGAAATTAAGGCAAGCAATCAGTCAATATGTAGAATCAGTGTACGCGGTTAAATTGATATTGATACTGACAACAAGTAATAGATTCAAAAGACCAGTTGTTTGATAGAGACAAGATGAATTAAATATCACATTTAACAAATATAGTGAGATGAGATCCAGCGGAAGATTCTTGATAAACTGTCCGACCTGTGCTGCTCTCACCTGAGAAGGTATGCTCAAAGTACCCGCTGATTGCCTGGGGCTCAGACATGCACATACATTGCAGTGCATGAAAGAGTGTGTGTGGTCACGTGATGTGAGTTTTCAGCGGTGTAAGGTGGACGGAGAACTTTTTAGAAACGCTAAATTAAACACCAGTGTGGATGTGGATCGTTTTCATTCTAAAATGCGGTTTTGAAACTAAAACGTAGAGTGTAAACTGGGCCTTGGTTTGTTAAAGAAGTAAAGCTACACTTTTTAATCCCTTACAATTAGTGCTTTTGAATTATGAAATGGAGGTGGGCCTGGATTGGATTCTCTTTGGATATGAACTTTGATAAGCCCTGGCTGTTATTCACTTTGAACCCTGACTAACAAGCTATGACTGTTTAGGAATTGGCACCACAAAACAAACTCATGCAACATAGCACATCAAGATAAAATAAACCTATTAAAAAGGTAGTGACTACAGATTGAAGGAATATAGTGCAGTAAGTAGAGATACACCACTGTATGAATGTACTCAAGTACATTTTATAGCTACTTAGAAAAGTAAAATTGTTGAAAAAAATGAATGAATTGCAGTAATTTGAGTATTTATAATTTGTTACACCACTGGTCCCTGGCCGGTTGATCAGTGCATTTCTAATGGCAACTCCTGTCCCAGAGGGCCACTGTCATTTAGAATTAGCTCCATCTCTCTTTAAACAGACCTACATATAAATTTTGAGCAACCTTTTTTTTTGTTATGAATAGAGCTACTCTGTGGGACAGGACCACCAAAACCGGCAATCCCCGATTTTGACAATATAACAGGGTTAAACACTTCATTCTCTCCTGTTGCTTAGAGTGAATGCAATTGTTAATCTGGTACCTGTAGTGTACGTTGTTGCGGTAATGCAGCAGACGATTGCAAGTTTAAGAATTTTATCTGTTGTAGAAACACTTTCATCAAATGATCTGTAATTTAAAAAAAATGTCCAATAAACTGATTAGACTAAATATTAAACCGAAGAAAGCATGTGATTAAACTCAAGTATCCAAAAAAAAAAGAGATTGCAGAAATGCAGAAAAACTGTGTCCTTTGAAAGTACAATTTATTCTGGAGAGAGTTTAAACTGGTTAAATTTAAATTTTAACAACTATTTAAACAGAAATAGTTGTTTTCACTATAAGTTTAGCATTCTACAATCATGTGACTTAATTAAAAATTATATATTTTTTCAAATAGTAGTAGTAAATATAAATAGTAGTATTTATTTTCCATTGTTTTCTGACTTTGTCTTATATGTGTCTTTCAAGGGCTTGTGGGCTGGGGTCAACGCAGGTCGAACATCTCGCTCCATGTCTCCATTGTCCTTGTCACGCACACAAAGCTACATCGGAGTTTTAATTGATGATCTGGTTAGTCATGGAGTAACAGAGCCATATCGTATGTTCACAAGCAGAGCTGAGTTTAGAACCTCCCTCAGACCTGACAACGCTGACCTGCGACTAACTCTGAGAGGTACTGTAATAATTGAAAAAGTAACACAAAGCTTTTTACATTCATATTTTCTAGTAAAAAGTGTTTACAAATGTACATATAAGCATTTTATGGTATATCTTAGGGTTGTAAGGGTGCATGCATTTGTACCAAAGCTTTTTGTTAGAGGACTTTTGGCATAGTATTGTGCATGTATTCCAAATGAGCAGTTATTTCCATAATCAATTAATCAGGCAATTTTTCATTTGATAATTCGATTAATCAGATCTGAAAGATTAAATAAAGGACATCATTCTTTTTCATCTTTTTTAGTTTTAAGAATGATGACAGCTACATTGTTTACTTTTTTCCATCACTAATGTATAGTTCAAATTCAAGTTCCAACAGAGACTATTGTAAAACACTATTTACAATATTCTTAGCTTTAATCCTCACCTTGGGAAACAGTAATCGGCACATGCCATGTAGTGGGATGAGAGTGAGGATGCACATTTTGACAAAATAGATCTTACCTGTAGTTTTCCAAGATGTGGCAACTGCTATGAATTACGCTCAGTGGCATTAGTTAATTCAGATAAATGAACATGCATCTGAATGCATGCTCACAAATACATCAAGTGTTCGGATGTTTTTACTCACTACTCTTGTGCTCACTCTAAAAAATGTTTACCCAGGCAGTGGATTAAAGCAAATAATATTTTAAATAATGTACAATTTCTTGTGCATATCGATAATTTTGCTCACCTCATTGTGAAGAAAAAAAGTCAAATAGTAAGTAAATAAACTATAATTTTATCTTTGTTGGGTGAAATGTAGTTGACAATTTTGACTGTTTAATATGGTTTTTAATCTATGCAGCAAAGTTATTTTTTAAGTAAAAAGTTTCATTTAAAAAATGTGTTTATCACCAACTCCAGATATATTGTTCTGTTATTTAAAGGAGAATTTACTTTCATTTGCATGTTTTTATTTTGTTTCATTTATTTGAGGATCATTTTATGTATTTGAGAATTTGTCATTTACTTATTTTGTTCTATATAGTTATTTTAACTTACAGTAATTCCAGATTTAAGCTGTTGATATTCACAAATGTTAATAATAATAACAATATTTATTATTTATAAGTTTTGCATTTTTTCCTCCTAACTGTACCATGTTTCTTCTAACATGCAACCTTCTTTTGACCATTTCACAAGTTCTGACATGTATTAGTGCTCTTTCACTTGATGACAGCACAAGAGTCCATCTAATTATGTGTATCTTCATTTATTTTTGTATCAGACATCCACATTACATTGTGTCGTCGTCACAATCCACTTACATTACTTACACTTGTTCGTTCCAGCTTGATGAATATGACTCCAATTTTACACTTTTACAGTAAAAACTTGTGCTCTCCAACTCCTGCACATCACATTAACAACTCACATTTGCCACAAACATGAATACTAAAACAGCATACTACACATGCGCAGTAGAAAAGTAACAAAGTACAAATCAACAAGAACACATTATATAACACAAATAAATTATCATAATTACTTTGAACAATAAACTATAAAATATGGCTCTTACATGTACCAACATTGAAGTGAGATGTGACATAAAAACTGAAATATGTACTGTTTAATGCCGTGGTTCCTAACTTCAGCCCCAAAAACCCTTTGTCCTGTACATTTTGTATATTTTTTCTGACTTAAAACATCTGATTTAAATAATCAGCTTATTAGCATCCATGAGAAAAACTGTACACCTTTGTATATTTTTTTCTATTGTAGCATTTATATATCTCTGATAAACTTTTGTATAGATAGTAATAAGTAAATAATAAACTAATGATAAATATTGTGTATCAAATACAATGTAAGAAATAAGGACTTTTTTTAAAGGACTTGTAATTTACCCCTTTTACAAGATGTAAAATAAACCTATTGTATAATGGCACTCCATTATACAAGCTTGAAATATGATCCTTTTAAGTAACCAGTCTGACGCGTCATCCAAGTCGTTATATTCTTCTCTTTTGTTTATTTGTTCTTTAAAGTAGGAACAATCTTTTTATCTTTATATAACGATAAAATATGGAACGACAGTCAAAAACTGTATCACTCAGTCTCTTTCTCTGTTTACAACAAGGAAATGACGTGATCCGTCATCAATAACCAAAGGCATAATTAAAGCATGCAGTAACAATATAAACATTCTTTTGATTGTAGACAGTATAAATGCAATAAACATATAATGATAACTATACATAATATTCTACAATTTGCATAAGAAATATGGCTCTAACATTCCGGCCCCAAATTGTATAGAAGAGAGACTATATCAATTACCACTTATTCTTTACAGAGCCATAGATAGTGAGTTCCTTTTGTATAGTCCTTTGCTTGTGGTTGCATTTATCAACTCAGTCTCTTCTAACAAAGCTTAGTAATAGGTCTTTGTAATGTGTTAGTTTTTGTTTGCACCACAACAAGTCTGACTATCCCCTTTGAGTCTGGCGTAGTCTTTATGATCCTGCCCATCAACCATGAGTTTCTTGGTGCAGAGTGATCCACTATCAGAACCACATCTCCTATTTGCAAGTCCCTGTGGGCCTTAGACCATTTTTGACTTTCTTGCAATTGAGGCAAATATTCAGCAGTCCATCTGGTCCAAAACAAATCTGAGAGATACTGCACTTGTATCCAACACCTGCTTGCATAAAGATCCTGTTTTCTGAATATGCCTGGTGGCAGCATCGCTTGTGTTTTTAACAACAATAAGTGGTTTGGTGTGTGTGATGGCCAGTGTGGGGGCCACACATTGAAAGTGAGGCATGCACGCATACACGTGCACGCACTATACACATTCATTTAAGCTTATTTATTTGTTTGGTTGAATTGAGCTTTTTATATTTCGTTTCTTTCATATTTGATTTAAATAAGACACATACACTGTTTCTGTTTCTCATTATTTTCTTTATTATTCACAGTACACGTGTTACTATTTTGGGTGCACACAAAATTTGTTATGTGTACTGTATGCTTTGTTAATTTAGTTTTCTTTGAGTTTAAGTTACCGTGCTGCAGTGCCGACGAGGAATGGAGTTTCCGGGTGTGGTCCGACATTCTAAAGGGCCGACGAGCTGCTAAGTAGGGATGGCTGATGTGAAACTGACGTTTCGACACAGTGTCGAGATCCCGAAGCGCAAGTGTTTCGAGACACTGTACCGAAGCATGATCCGAAACACCCAGGTCACATGATTAAAGTGTTTCGAAACACCTGGTCACGTGACTAAAGCGATTCAAAGCATTGATCAGTTCAGAAGCGTTTCGTGATCTGGAGAATATGCATTTGACTGACAGGGTCAGATGAAAGTGCCTGTGTCGTATGGCCTAGTGGACCGTGCATGTGCGTGTTGTTTGAGGCTTTAAATGACTTTTGGGTTCGAATCCCGACTTTTACAAATACTCCAAAATCATGATTTTATGTATTTTAATCATGCTACTGTTTATGATGTAGTCTAGATAGGATACAGCTGCAGACACGCCATCAATTTAACATAATTTTTGTAACTAACGATGCAACGATGTAACGATGCACAAACAAAGAATCTCCAACTGATATTAAAGCATTTCAAAATAACTGTATCTGCCTGGATTCGAACCAACAATCAATGCATGGTAGTCAGGAACCCTAACCACTCCACTATACCACTTGAGGCTTTGATTCCACAAAGTGAGGTTTATTACCACAATTTGCTCAACCGTTCTATGCTGAAGCTGTTGAGTGCACTGAACCAGTGGAATACATAAAACATGACCACTAGGCATCACTGTAGAGTGGGGTTTCGAAACGTTTCGAAGCGTCGACACATTTGCTTCAACTGTTTCAATGTTTCATGAAGCCTCGCTTTGCCCACCACTACTGCTAAGTGCAGTCTTTTGGTTCCGCCTGCTGATACCAATGGCTTATTGGCTTGGAGGGAGAGCTGATGTTTAGTTTAATTTCATTTAATGATTTGCAGTGCTTATTTCTTTAGATTTATATTTAATTTTGCTTTATTTACAATTTATTTAACTATTATTTAGATTTGTAATTAGATATGTGGCTTAGTTTGTTGTGGTTGTTACTGTCTGTTTTTGTCTCCCCCTCCTTGTTTATTGTGGACTAGTCCCTCTGGTATAAATGTGCTCTGTCTTGTCATTTCATGGAGTTCCTCATTGATGACATTAGAGAGTGGACAATCTGAAAGCAGAAAGGATATATTGATTGAGATATTGCAAACACTATGTCGCATTCAGATGATGGGATTAGAAGTAGTGGTGGGCAAAGCGAGGCTTCGTGAAACACTGAAGCAGTTGAAGCAAATGTGTCGAAGCTTCGAAACGTTTCGAAACCCCACTTTACAGTGATGCCTAGTGGTCATTTTTTATGTATTGATTAGAACAGCTTCAGCAAAGAACAGTTGAGCAAATTGAGGTATTAAACCCCACTTTGTACGAACGAATCTGCAAGAGATATAGTGGAGTGGTTAGGTTTCCTGACTTCCATGCGGGAATTGTTGGTTCGAATACAGGCGGATAAAGCTATTTTGAAATGCTCTAATATCAGTTTGAGATGCTATGTTTGTGTATGTATGTATATTTTTGTTTCAACATTGGTCTGACATCCGAATAAACACTTTGTGAATAAATATTGCTTGTTTTGGTCATAAAACAGGCCTGTTGCTAGATCAGATACAGCTGTGGACAGAAGTTAACAATAATTATTTATATTATTTATTAAATTTCCCATTAATTGTATTTTAATAACGTCTACTCCAACCCTAAACCCAACCATCACAGTACTGTAAAATATTAATTATTGTTTTACAGTTACAAAAATGATGCTAAATTGATGGCGTATCTGCAGCTGTATCATATCTAGACTACACCATAAACAGTAACATGATTAAAATACATAAAATCACGAATTTGTAGTATTTGTACAAGTCTGGATTTGAACCCAAAAGTCATATGAAGTCTGTAACAACAAGCACGCACAGTCCACTAGGCCATATGTGACAAGAGCTTATGGTTGACCCTGTCAGTCAAATGCAGATTCTCCAAGTCTTGAAATGCTTCTGAACTGATCGATGCTTTGAATCGCGTTAGTCACGTGACCAGGTGTTTCGAAACACTTTAGTCACGTGACCTGGGTGATTCGGATCATGCTTCGGTACAGTGTTTCGAAACACTTGCGCTTCGGGATCTCGACACTGTGTTGAAACGTCAGTTTTACATCAGCCATCCCTAATTAGAAGTTAAGTTCTGTTGGGTTCCAACTCATAGTGGAATAACAGGGAATGAGTTTGCAGACTAAGGCACTAAAGAAGCAAGAAAATCAATTATAGACATGGAAGTAAAATATAGTAAAAGTGAGATGAAGGTTTTAATCAAGCGACTTTTAAAAAATAGGTGGCAAAAACAATGGGAGGAAGGAAAAATTGGGAGGTGGTTGTTTAATATACAAAGTAATGTGGATAAAGGAAGAAAAACAAGTAGAAGAAGGAGGGAAGAGAGTATAATTTCAAGAATTAGATTTGGACATACAGGACTCAACAGTACATTGTACAAAATGAAACAACATAAGACTGGAAAATGTGATTATTGTGGGCAAGAAGAAACTGTGTTATTATGATATGTCCAGAGTACAATAGGGAAAGGAAAGTATTTATTTTAAATTTGAAAAGAGTTCATATGAATTTTAATTTGGTTAAAATTTTAAAAAACAAGTCAGATGAGGACTGTATAGAATTTTTAATTCTTTTTTAAAAAATTACTAAATTAGATAAAAGAATTTAAATATAAGTGGTGTAGGTGAAAATTTTTGTTTTGTTTTTCAAATTTTGTGAAGATGGATAGAAAGTGTGATCATGGCCCACACTCCCTACCGCAGGTGGCGGTAATGCACCTGGAAGTTGTATGCCAACCACCAATAAAACTCATGAGAAGAAGAAAAATTTCATGGAGTTCTGTTTTTGGTTTAGTCATGGTTTGTTTGGTTTGAACTCAGTTTGTTTCTTTGTTTAGTTTATTGATTTTTCAATTGGTTTAATTCATTTTTTAAATAATTATTTTGAAAATATTTTTGTATACTATACGTGCTGGCTCGGTCCCTCACAGTGTGAGCGCCTTAAGATCATTTGGATCATCTGATGATTTTGTGATTGGTCTGTCATTTACATTGGCCTCCACTTCGCATAAGACTGTTTGAAGACCTTCATCGTCTAAGTTTTGCTGCTTTAACACAGAGGTAAGTACTTGCCTTACAGTGAAAATTTGCCTTTCCCACACACCTCCTTAGTGGCATGCTGCAGGTTGGGTTAAAGATCCAGTCAATGCCTTTTTGGCTCATTGCATCTTGTATTTTGTTCGGATTAAGAGCTGTCATTGCCTCTCGCAGTTCTTTATCTGCACTGATAAAGTTAGTTTCCTGGTCTGAACGCATAACAGCAACCTATCCTCTCCGACATAAAACGGAGTAAGGCGTTTATGCAAGAATCTTTATCTAAAGAATGAGCTACTTCTATATGAATTGCTTGGACTGCAAGACATGTAAAAATAACGACATATCTTTTAACCAGACTGCGGCCTCTTCTGATTTCCAAGGGTCCAAAAAATCAATGCTGACGTTGGTGAAGGGAAGCTTGTCCCACTCAATCCTCAGGCAAATTCTGCCATCTATTGCATTAGAGGCTTGGCATGCATTCGTCTGCATTTCGAGCACTGTGCTATGACCTTTCTAATTGCAGTCTCAATTTTGCCAACATATGGTTCCTACCACTATGTCCAAGCTCTTGATGTATGTGTTGAAGAATCAGAGTGGCAATGTGTAAGTTTAAGACAAAATAACCGGATGCTTATTCTCTTCTGGCATTGCACATTTATTTAATCTACCTCCCACTCTCAAAACTCCATTCTGAAGCACTGGATACAGCTTGTAAATAGGACTGTTCCTTTTTACTGAATGTTTATTCCCTAGCAATGTTGTAATCTCCTCTGCAAACTTTTCTCTGAGCGAAACAAATTAATTCAGTTTCTGCTCTTTCTAACTCGTCCACAGTAAGCGCATTGCTCCATCAGTTTTCCTTGTGTTTTTGCATTTTTTGGATAAGCAAGATGTTGCATTTTCCCGGATTACTTTCCTTCTGATGAACTGCATGTTTCAATTCCTTTCTTTTCTTTTGCTTGCACAGCAACACTTTTTAAATTTATATTTTTTTTTCAATCGTACAAATCGCTCTTTTTAGTTGATGACACTTAGAGTAGTAGTCGATGAGCCGGTTAACAGCATCCTTGCCCCCCTCCACAACTGCAGCATTGACTGAAGCACATTTTTATAACTTCAGTGTCACCTTTATTGACTTTACCAATGTCATTTGGTCTTTCGGGCCATTTTTTTTTCGTCTTTTAACAAGTAACTTGGTCCTTGTATCCAACTTTTACATCTGATGAATGCTTCTGCTTTCATGCCTCTGGAAGCATTGTCTGCAGGATTCAAATTTCAGTTTATGTTCTTCCACTAATCTGCTGTTGTGCATTCTTGAATTACTGCTAAATGGTTAGCAACAAAGGTCTTAAATCGGGTATTCTGGTTTTCAATGTATTTCAACACAGTCATGCTATCTGTCCAAAACACAAATTTTTCCAAATTCAAGCACAGTTCTTGCTGCAACATTTTGTCAATTTTGACTGCAACAACCGAGGCTGTCAATTCCATTCTTGGAATTGTAATCCATTTCAAAGGTGCCACCCTTGATTTGACCATTAGAAAGGAACAGTGTCTGTCGCCATTTTTATTCTTTATCATGATATAAGTCACAGTACCATAACCTGCTTCACTCGCATCAGCAAAGGGATGCAGCTTAGCCAATTTTGTAGATCCAAAATTTACTGGTTTGATACATCTGGGCACTGCAAACCCAGAAAGTTGCTGTAAGTCCATAAGCCAATTGCTCCATTTTTGTTTTTGATCATCATCTATTTCTTCATCCCAGCCTTTTTTATCTTTACATCGGTTCCTCAGTAGTTGTTTAGCTGGCAAGACGACAGGCGCTAAAAATCCAAGAGGGTCATATATTGAGCTAACTACTGAGAGTATTCCTCGTCTAGTTGGTGGTTTTGATTGTATCTGTACTTTGAATGTGAACGTTTCGGTGGACCACTGAACTCCTAGAGCTCTTTTCATTGGCAATCTATTGTGATCTAAATCCAGGTCTTTGACTGCTTTAGCTCTATGTTCAATGGGAATGCAAGACAAGACTACTCTGCTATTACTAATCCACTTAGATAAGTGGAATCCACCACTAGAGCACATGTTCCAGAGCTGCTCTGTTAAGACAATAGCATGGTCTTAGGTAGGCACAGAGTTTAAGTAATCATCAACATAAAAATTGTGCAATACTGTGTCTACTAGTTCTTGAGAGACATTATGTCTGGCATCTTCCGCTGTTCTCTTGAGTGCATAGGATGCACAGCTCGGTGAAGATGTAGCTCCAAACAAATGTACAACCATCCTATACTCTAAGAGGGGTTGTTCCAGATCACCCTCTGGCCACCATAAGAAGCGTAGAAGATCAGCATCCTTATCTGGAACTTTTACTCTGTAAAACATAGACTCTATGTCCGCCATAAAAGCCACTGGTTCTTGTCTGAACCTAATCAAAACTCCTAGCAGAGAGTTGGTAAGATCCGGTCCCTGCAGCAGTTGCTTGCTTAAGGAGGTTCCCTTATAAGCTGCATTGCAGTCAAAGACTACACAAAACTTGTGTTTCTTAGGATGGTATATCCCATGATGGTATTGTACTTGGATTCAGTTGCTCCTTTGGAACTTGAACTGCATAACCTCTTGTTATGATACCCTTTATAATCCTCATGCAATTCTGGGTTCAAACTCAGCTTTCTTTTCAAACTACTAGCGTGCTGCTCTGCGACACTGTGGTTTTGACATTTTTACCTGTTGGTCTTTCAATGGCAGTCCAATGCAGTAGCATCCATCTACTAATTGTGTTGACTTTTCGACAAGCTTCATAAACTGCTGGTCTTCCTTTGACATGTCCTGTTTGTCTTCATTGTAGCATTCAGAAAATTCTGTATTATACTGCTGCACCAACAGTTGCTTGATACTCTCAACTGAAATTCGATTGACCGCAATGGCCGATGCTCCTTCCTTACTACTACAATAGCTATCTGTTTCTTGGCTGAGTCCATTTACTTTCCAACCCACTGCTGTTTTTAATGCATATGGACCATTTCCTTTGCTATTAATGACTTGCCAAGGTTCCAGTGCCTTAGGAATGTTGGTTCCTATCAACAAACCAATATCAGCATCAATAGTAGGAAGCCTCACTTTACTCAGATAAGGCCATTTCTCTATGAGCTTTTGTGATGGAATGTTTTCTTTCCTCACTGGAATACTTTTCTGTGTATAAACTCTAGGAAGATCTATAAACTTCTTTTCTTCTAATCCACAGACTTCCAAATCAGATACAATGTAGCTATCAACAAGCTTTTCTTGTCCCATCGTTCGGAGCAGTATTTTAGTTTTTCTTCCTCTAACATTCAACTGCTTCATCAACGTGTCAATGTAGCTGAGCTTCCTGGATCCATGAAAGCTTAAGTTTCCAGAATTTTCTCACTTTTTTGGGATTTGACTTTTACTGCTACGATTGCAAGAATAGACTCACCCTCTCGGCCCCAGTACAACCACATGATTCTTTTTCGAGTGAGAACAGAGGAGTGGAAACACACTTTTCCTCCGTGCTACTTTCCTTTCTTTGCTTGTGTACTTCGTCATTCATCAATGTGGAGTATACTTTGGTGTCTCTGTGAACATTGTTGGCATATCATCCTTTTTCTACAGTCTTTGCTAAGGTGACCCAAAGTCAGACAGCCAAAGCATAAGCCCTTTTGCCTTTTTAAAAAGTCAATTATTTCTTTGGAAGGGCATTCTACAAACTTCTCACAGGACTCAAGTGGGTGTTTCTTCTGACAAAACAAACATTCGTTTCACAAATGCACTGGTAGTTGAGACGGGTTATTTTTAACAGGAGAGTTAGTTGTTTGCTTTTCAAGAGGATTAATGGCTGTGGCAAAGCTACTACCCTTTGGTGGAATTCTATTCTTAATTTTGATATCAAAAGATGTGGTCTTTCCTCTTCTTTCAACAGATGAGCTTTGAATTTCTTCCTTACAATGGGTCCGTAACTACCTTAGCTTCTCTGTCTATAAAGTCCACAAGGTCTGCAAATCTTGCTCTTCCATGTAGTTCTTGAATTTCAAAGGCTTTACCTCTCCATTTCTCTTTCATTTTGAAGGGAAGCTTTGAAATAATAACCTTGATATTTGTGGGATTATCCATTTTGTCCATGTATTTAAGATCTTCCAAGACATTTCGACATCCAAAGAAAAGTGCAAATGTTTTCAGTGCCTTTCCATCTGCTGCTTTTTATCCGAGACCAATTCAGCATCTTATTCATATAGGCACTAACTATTTTCAGCTCCTCACCAAACTCAAATGCAAAAGATCCCATGCTTTCTTGTAGCCTTTGTTAGGCTCCATATGAACACAGCTACGTACTAGATCTTTGGCCTCTCCACCAGTGTACTGTTCCTAATAGTACAATTTGTCTCTGGCATTCTCTGTTTTGACATCAATAGCATGTTCAAATGCCCTGACAAAAGTTTTGTATTCCATCAAGTTTCCTGTGAATATTGGAATGTCTCTTTGTGGCAAATGTGACAAATTTTGCTGTTTAACAAACATTTCTGTGATGTCATTCTGTCGTTGCATCACTCTGTATAAATTACCTTCAAATTACCCTGAACTTCTATCTTTGTCAAGTTTCTTTTATATTTAGTACTGTGGGTTCGCTGAGAAGGCTATGATGTAATGTCTCTCTTACTCTGGCGTTCCTCCACATGGGAAAAATCTTTGTTCATTCTTATGATGAATCTCTGTACTTTTCGATTGACATTCACTTTTATTTTCAAGAAGATCATAGTCTTTTTTTAATACTTTGAGCTTAGCAAAAGAATCTGCAATTTTATTTATTAATTTATTTTTATTTTTCTTCTCCCTCTCTCAGTATCCATCTCCAGCTGCTCTTGTTCTGCTTTCAATTTTGCCACCTCTTGTTCAATAAATTGTTTTTTTTTTTTTTTTTTTAAAAGCTGCAGCACGGGCTAATAATGCTGCATGTTCAGCTTCCTGTTTAAGGTGAGCGACAGAACTTGAACTGTGGCTGGATGCATTTGACTTTCGTCCAATGAGGGATCCATAGTTCCTTTTGTGATAAAACGACTGAAACGCTGTCTTCAGGTCCAATGTTAAAAGCTTCTTTCTTATCTTTGGTTGAAAGGATCCATGTTTGTGTCTGTTGCAAAAACTCTTTTAATGTATTCAGATTTCTGATAAAACCAGTTATCATAGTCCGCTTTCCTTTCTTCCTCAGACAGGAGCACTCCCAATTCTGTATTGAGGCAATTCAATTCTTTAACTCTCTGAAATGTTTTTCTGAAGTTGTTCCTCAACCTCATTTAAATTCTTGTCATCTTTTAAACTGTCTATTTCATTCATTAACTTGGTAATTTGGTAAAATTCTTTCCTTTTTATAAGATTTTGCAGTTTCAGATCCACTGCCTTCTGTGTCAACTAAATTGTTCTTTTTGGTCTGACATCGGAGTTTTCCTCCAATTGTAAAGCGGTTGGTGCCACCTTGTGGCACTGCAATGTGACGCATCATCATCATCTTTCATTTTGCTGATTCATCGAGCATTAATTTAAGCCCATAACTATATAAAACAAAGTCTTTCCCACAACATGTAACATGTATCCAGCGAATTTTACACCAGTAGGCCTACCTGGATAATGTGTTCCAATTGACAGAATCACATGCCAGATCTTTTCAATGTCTCATGTGCGTCATGCAATAATTAACGTGCATCCATGCGATCATTTGATCCTTTGAAGTTGACGATCCTCAATCAGACATAGTTAGCAAAAAAAAAAAACATTTCCGTAAGATCTCTTAAGCATTCGTTTCTTGGGAACAAAGTTTTTGACTAGATATAATGGCACTCCATTATCCAAGCTTGAAATATGATCCTTTTAAGTAACCAGTCTGACGCGACAAACTCATCCAAGTCGTTATATTCATCTCTTTTGTTTATTTGTTCTTTAAAGCAGGAACAATCTTTTTATCTTGATATAACGATACAACATGGAACGACGGTTAAAATCACTCTGTGTCTCTTTCTGTTTACAACAAGGATATGACGTGATCCGTCATCAATAGCCAAAGGCATAAAGCATGCAGTAACAATATAAACATTCTTTTGATTGTAGACAGTATAAATGCAATAAACAAATAATGATAACTATACATAATATTCTACAATTTGCATAATAAATATGGCTTTAACATATAGTGTTCAGAATGTGTCTGTAAAGTTTCAGCTCAAAATACTCATCAGATCATTTAATATAACCTGCTGAATATGTGAGTTTTGGGGTAAGATCACATTGTAGCTGTTTTGTTGCCCGTGCCTTTAAATGCAAATAGGCTGGTTGTCCATGCACAGGAGAGCATGTCCACTCACATGTCTATTTCTCCTGCTGTGTCATGTCAGATGAGCAGCAGTCGATGGGAGAAACAGACACAAATGAAGCAGAGAAGTGAGGCTGTTTCATGTATTTGTTGTGAAGTTTATTCAAGCCCTTCTGCAATGATCACCCATATGCCGTTAGACATTTTAATGTACACACACATGCTTAAATTTGCACTGTTTTTGTACATCTACTTTAACATCCACAAACCAGGACTCCTGTTGTGTGTTTAAAGCAGTTTCATATATATTTGTACTGACACTATGATTTTACTGTCTTTTCTTTATTACAAACATACACTGTTTTAATCTTGTAATAGTCAATCTTGAGATGCAGCTGATCACAGAGAGTTGGAACAGATCTTTTAATCCAAGATTAAAGTTAAGCAAATCCTTAGCAAATCCTGTTCTGTGGACATGTTAATACACTCCTGTCAATCAATTTAGTGAGCGGGAAAAAAACGTACTCCATCACATTGCAATGGACCTTTAAATCACTGGGAACTTAATCCTATTTTTCAATCTCAAGAGATTTGTTTATCACTCCAATATGAATGTGGACACACTATAGCTACACATCGTTGCGTTCAGTCTGTTTCCATAAGTTGATTTTGCATCACATATGCTCTTTAATACAAAGAAAAACAACTAATAAAAAACAATGACAAAAATACTATTTCAGACTGGGTTACAAGAAATAAGTACTAAGCCACGGACACGCCTTTGACGAAAACTATAGATCTTCGCAATTTAATATCACCAAGGCCTTTAGATAACAATACCCACCTTTGGTGTTGATCTGATAAAATCCTTAAGAGAAGTTCATTAAAGTACAACACCTGGAAAAAAAATTCACTTTTTTTGTGGAGAAAATTAAAAATATCTGACTTCCTGCTGGCTTTCAGATTTTGCTCCAAGAGACTTTTTTTTTTTTTTTTTTTTTTTTTTTTTTGTACAAACTTGCATGTTTGTGTTTGCCAATGTTTGTGTGTTTGCATGAAACCTAGCTCGGAGACCACTTTGTTAAATGTATTAAGGTGGCGATGGCGAGCCCTTTTGCCACACCCACTTTTAAAACCTATAACAAATGTAAATTTTTACCACTTCTGGTGTGTGTGCAAAGTTTTGTGAGTTTTGAGAATGTTTAGACCCTCAAAAATGTGATTCATTTTAGAGAAGAAGAGTTAAAGCAATGGACAATAATAGTTAAAGCTGATAAATATTTTTAAAAACCTGAGAAAATCACATATTTATGCCAAACATTCTCTTGCAAGTAGGTGGCGCTATCACTGCAACTAAATAATGGCATGTAGAGGTCCTCAGGAGTGGAATTTTATCAAACATGTGATTTGTTAGGCAGATTGGACATTGTGTGGCTGAGTTATAACAACTTCCTCTTCCATTGCAAAACACTGAACTTTATCAGTCTGACATGGACATGCCCTTTGGCAAAAACTTTAGATCTTCACTTTTTAACATCACAATGTCCTTTGGATTGATCTCTGAAAACTTGTATTCAAACTGATATCTATGAAGAGTTTGTAATGTAAAACATGCTATTTCCTGTTGCCAGCAGGTGGCGCTATGAATGCAACTAAATATTGGCACATAGATGTCTTCAGGAGTGGAAACTCACCAAACTTGTGAATTGTTAGGCAGATCAGACAATGCATGCCTGAGTTATAACAACTTCCTGTTTTGTGGTGAAACATCAAAGTTTGTTAGGCCGCAATAGACCCACCCTTTAAAGAAAACTCTATATCTTCGCAATGCTCAAACGGATCTACGATTTCTCAGCCGAGCCTAACAAACACGTGTTTCTGCTTTCACACCAGTAGGGAGGAGAGCAAGTCCGGATTATGAACCTGCAGCTGCATGCTCAATACATACAGCCCCCAAGCCCATACTGGAAGCATCTGTCAGAGTAACAGCACGACTGGACACTTGTTCTAGGAGCACCCAGGCCTGTAAAAGGCAAGGTTCATCCAGGGACTGATGGTGCCGTGACACGACGGGGTGATAGTCACCTGGTGCATCTCCGCGTGCCATGCCTATCTGGTGACTTGATCGGGATGCCAGCATTGAAGTGGTCTCTTGTAAACAATTTGAGCGGCGTGATAGCCTCTGAAAAACTTCAGTGAGACCACTGTAATCTGGTGAATTGTATCATACAGGGCAGCATTAGCTCTTAGTAAAGTGCACCATAATTAAGATAAGAGAAACTCTGCCTGAGAGAGAGCTTGCTCTTTCCAAGTCAAGGTGCTGGGGCACCAGGTCCCTGTGCACAACTGACTAGTTCAAACACTGCAAAATGAGGCAATCAATGAATAGCCAAAAATGCAGACGCCCACACGCTGAAGAGGCACAGTGCATCCTCTACGCATGGAAACAGGGAGAGCCCGAAGGGGAGGACCTGTACTGCCACGCTCAGCCCCCCGATGCACACCAGAAAAAAATGGTATGATGAGAGAGAGAACGAGACATAGGAGTAAGCGTCCTTCATGTCTATAGCTGTAACCAATCCCACAGAAAAATGCACTAGGGGATACGTTTTTGCATGAGCATCTTGACCGGCATCCTAAACAGATAACAGATCAAAATGTGCAGATAGGAACAGTTATAACCCACCGCACTCTGAGTACAATGTCCCTCTATCTAGGCTGGAGGGACCAGCTC
Organism: Danio aesculapii; assembly: GCF_903798145.1. Lineage (NCBI taxonomy): Eukaryota > Metazoa > Chordata > Actinopteri > Cypriniformes > Danionidae > Danio > Danio aesculapii. The sequence continues at coordinate 15,675,880 of NC_079446.1, forward strand.
GATTGTATCCTTTGCCAGGATGACAGCAATCTCATTGCGCGAGACAGGGGTGGCAGGCGATGACTGCTATAAATACACACCCACATCACCAGAACGATCACTAACGCACCACGGGAAGTGGAGTGTCCCAAGGAAGAGCTGAAAATAACAGACCCTTACCTAAGGCCCTTACCTTCCCACTATCCCATGAACAGGCTAGAGGTGCGAGAGAAAGGAGCCCGTCCTCTGGCACCCTTAAAGCCTTTGGTGAAATGCACCAAAGCTGAGAGCTGGAAGGCAGCTCGTACCATGCTGGAAGTGTTTGGGTTCCATATCAGGAGAGAGTTTTTTTTTTTTTTTTTTGGATTGCTGCATTCATCTGCAGAGGGAATCCCCAGCCCTCCACTGGAGAAAGAATGTCCTCCTCCTCTCCTAACAGCCATTTCGTGGTCCGATTACCAGACTTAACAGCGACCTGTGATGGAAGTGTCAACTTCCTGCGGGGAGCTCGGTGCGATCATTAGCCAGTGGAACGAGCTGAGACAGTGGAGCAATTTTTGGAACCGCGGGAAAAACTCTCCTGCCGAGGAAAAGCCAGCACGGATGGGCCCAGGAGGGGAGCAGTCTTCCAAGCCCATCAAGAAATGACCTAGCCCATCGTCTCACCACCAAGGACTCCTGGGTGAAGTTCCCAACAGTGTCGCCGAATAGGCCTGCCTGGCATAAGGGTGCACCAAGAAAGCAAACTTTGTTGGCATGGCACATATCTACCAGTCATCAAGGGAGGTCAGGGTGGACGAGTGCACTAGGACCAGGCGGAGAAAAATGCTCTCTATGCCTGCGTATACTCACTGTGCACCCCTGGGAAGTAGGGGACGGGGCTGGGAAGATTACCCTTATATGAGCCTGCATGTCCCATCCCTCTAGTTGGTCTTGCCATCTCCAACCCCACCGCCAAAGCAGCCTGGGAAACGCAGCCATCATGTCCGACTCCAGAACCGTGACCACGCATTGCATCCCGTAGGGTGGTAACGAGCCCGGTTTGTCATCAGAACATCAGAACAGCTCGCCCTTCGATGTTGTGATGGCCGTCTGATCTCCGGTTTTATCAAGTGGAGGCGCCGGCATCCCAGCTCTGTATATTCATAAACTCCTCCAGAAACTATACCTGGATGATGGAGCTTTCAGCGGTGCTTCAGACTGAGCCAAGCTCAGTTTTGATGAACTGTTGTCCCGTGTCGACAGGAGGATTTTCCCCAGGACACCAACAACAGGCGCTCTGTCATAATCAAGCCCCATACAAGAGAAAGCTCCTGATTGGTTAACGCGGTGTGAATGTCTGCTGAAGTTCAGATTTTCCAGGAAACAGTATCAGGAAAATTTTCTATATGATCAAATGTTGCAGCCAGTTGAAGTATTATTTTAACTCTGCAACTTTTGTTTAAGCTTATCAGTTAAGAATGGCAGTGGAGATAGCGAATAACCATCTGTCCTTTGTCCTCCTGAAAAAAAAAAAATGTGTTAAGCCACAACTTTCAGAACGGGTTTTTGATATAATCAACATTCTCTCAGACAAAGAGATGCACAAAAACCATGGATTACAATTATCTCACGAAGTGGGCACAAAATGGAATATTTTGCTTCATTTACCTTTTAGAATCAAATGATCATTTATATTTTAATATGCACATATTTAATATGCACTGTTTGAAATACTGCACTTTATGAAACGTCCTTATTAATGTTTATATCTGAATGCTTAGGTGAATATCAACATTACATAGTGACGTTTAGGCCCAATTTAAATTCTACCCCTAATGCTGAGTTCACACTAGACGTGGAAGAAGCATCAAGCACGAGTGATTTACATGTTAAGTCAATGCAAAGGTGCGACTAGACATCCTGCGGTGCGATTATGCATGAATGAAGCGGTGAGAGTTGAGCGTTTTGTGCATTGCGATGTAGCTCCTGTTGTTGGTGTCCCGGGGGAAAATCCTCCTGCCAACACTGACAACAGTTCATCAAACTAGTTGGAAGCTCCGCTGAAAGCTATCATCATCCAGGTTAAGTTTCTGGAGGAGTTGATGAACTCACAGAGCAGAGTGCACCTCTGAATGGATCTAGTGGACTCAGACACTGCTCCAAATGAATCAACGCTCTTTATCAACCTTCCTAAAACACACAAACACAGCTATTCTCTCAATAAAATCCATTTAGCAACAAAGCTACAGTCACCAGGCAGACAGAAGCCCCACCCATGACGCAAACTGCATCTATTGCTCAGTGAATTTGACATCCGAATAAAGTGAGTAAACTCAAAATGTTCACACGCGACTATTGCAATTTATCTGCACTTACCATTTGGTGTGAACACGGCATTAGCCCTTCCCCTTACCCCTACCCCTTGTTTTGTGTGTTCACATAAAGAGGTAGGGGTGTCCCAATTCTCTTTAGAGGTGTATGTGCTAGACAGCCCTTGAAATTCATTTTCCAGGACCACACTCGAAACCAAGTGGTATGAAAACTTTCCAGAATACACCAGCTACAATGGCAACATGGCTGCACACATGAGTCAAGAATTGCAGGAATGTTTTTGCTTTTTAAAGAATTTTATAACAAAAAGCATATGCATTCATGTTTTTTGGTCATTCTTTAAAAATACGTTAAAAAACTGCAAAATTTGAAACCCATAATAATTTCTGTATAGTAGTCCCAAAACATACTTTTACATCTGCCACTTGATGACACTTGAATACCCTGTCAGTAAAGTCTAGTGGCTGAGAATTGCCTTTTTTGCTATGTCTGGTAGAACGCTAATGTTTTTTTTGTTGTTTTTTTTTGCGTAGGTGAATATGGCCACGGTGTAAATGCACAGAACAGTTAAGAGCTTATTGCCAAATTATATAATTATGACAACATGATATCATTGCCTTCTGTGATTTTTTTTTTTTTTTTTATTTATTATTTTTTTATTTATTTATTTATTTATTTATTTATTTATTTATTTATTTATTTATTTATTTATTTATTTATTTATTTATTTATTTATTTATTTTTATTTTATTTTTTTTTTCATTTATTATTATTTTTTTTTCTCCCTGAAGATAAATACCAAAAAAATATTGCAAATGGAATAACTACAGCAGGTAGGGGTACGGACATAGAATTGGGACTGGGCCTTTGTCTTTATATTCTCAGCACAATGTCTTGGGTAAACTAGAAGTGGTTTGGAAAGTAAATTATGCATAGAAAAATATTTAAGACTTTAAGACACTATGGGTGATATCCTCCAGTGACCACCTCATAGAGTTATTCAGTCACAATGTTGGATTTGAAGGCATCATCATTTCAATCCCGCCTTCCAGGGAAAGGATAAAACATCGTCTCGAAGTTGAATGTGTGGTTTGCAATATACTGTAGGGGGATTGCAAAAGGTTGCTTGTCTTGCTGCTTGAAGAGTAGATGAAAACATCATCAGTCAAGCATTACACCACTAAATGTCTGCAAGGAGAAACAAAGGATTCTCTTCACATCCCCGGGGTGTCTGAATTGCTCAAAGACATCAGAACCTTTCACAGCTTTGTTGCTAGTTTCGGCAAGGGCTTTTATTGTGGTTGGATTCACAGTGCTCCTTCCAAAATCTTTGTGTTCCAAATTTGAGGACCTCTACCTTTAAAGATAAAGACGCTAGCATGTTCCCAACATCAGCACCACCACATCCAAAATTCTGCATGTTCCAGAGATGAGGACCTCTACCTTCAAGGCTAAAGATGCCAGTGTGTTCTCTATCAGGACCACCACCTCCAGAAGTCACCAGATTTCATCTTCTCAAAACTCAAGAGACCCACGCCTGCTTGTTTTATGCATCAAGACCTGCAGGAAGATCCAACTTCTTCCAAGCACTGCATCAGCAGAAACCTAAATGTATCACTTTCCAAACCTCTATCAGAGAACTTGGCATAATGTGTTTCAGTATATTCTAATTAAATAGATTTTTATAACTGATATTAATTAATAAAAAAAGCTTCCACAGTTGTTTGTTGTTTTAGAACCTTACCTTATCAGATTCTAGCTTGTCTTTTAGAAAAGATAAGAGTAATTAATCACAAATCCTCAATTTAATCCCCTTCATAACTCACGTCTATGCACTTCATTTATTGTACATTTAGTTATTTTAGGTACCCTTGCTTATTATTTTGTTAATAAATACAAATTTATGACAGTTATTTCTTCCTTGTGTTGATAATACAGTATATTCTAAATATGTTTCCAAGATGGTGCCGATGACGATGGCCGCCTCCATGTCGTGCTCTGCAGTAGTGTTTGTGTTTTTGTTAGTTTGTCCTGTCTCAAGTCACATTTCTACAATTAGTTTCACCAGAGATGAATTGTTAGACATTCGGGCACATGCACCACCAAATATTTTTCCATATCTGGATTTATCTGATGTTCTGTTGGACATTGTAGTCGGCAGAGCCACAGAGCTACTCAAACGCTTTAAAGCGTGCAGACAAGGAAAGCGTGCTTGTGAAACTCAGACAGCGCAGATTTCGGACCGCGTTGCCTAGCATCCATCTGGCAAATCTCAGCTCTCTACCCAACAAAATAGGCGAACTCATTCTGCTCTCTCAGACAAACAGGGATTTTCTGCATTCAGCTGCTCTGTGTTTCACGGAAACCTGGCTGAACAACACCATACCGGACAACGCGCTTCACCTACCGAGCTATCAGCTGTTCAGAGCGGATCGTGACGAAGAATCAACGCGGAAATCGTGCGGTGGCGGGACGTGCTTTTACATCAATGAAAGGTGGTGTACAGATGTAACATTTTTAAAGAAGATGTGCTGTTCAGATCTCGAAGCACTGTTTATTAAGTGTAAGCATTTTTACTCACCGCGCGAGTTCTGCTCGTTCATCCTCGTCAGTGTTTACCTTCCTCCGCACGCGAGCCTGGCGATACAGAAACTAGGTGATCAGATCACGGTGATAGAGCAACAAGACCCGAACTCTGTTTTAATCATTCTCGGGGATTTTAACAAAGTAAAACTATCCTGTGAACTGCCAAAATATAGACAGCATGTTACATGTCCCACAAGAGACAGTAACATATTGGATCACTGCTACACCACAATAAAGGATGCATACAGCTCCGTCCAACGAGCAGCTTTGGGACACTCTGAACATTGTTTGATTTATCTCATTCCAACCTACAGGCAGAAACTGAAAACAGCCAAACCTGTATTAAGATCTGTGAAAAGATGGACTAACGAAACAGAGCGGGATCTACAAGCCTGTTTCGACCTCACTGACTGGAGTGTTTTGGAAGCTGCTGCAAACGATCTGGATGAGCTCACAGAGACTGTAACATCTTATATCAGTTTCTGTGAAGACGTGTGCATTCCTACCAGGACTCAACTCACATACAACAATGACAAACCATGGTTCACTGTAAAACTCGGACAGTTTCGTCAGGCCAAGAAGGTTGCTTACAGGAATGGGGAGAGGGCCTTGTATAAGCAGGCCAAATACACACTGGAAAAAGAGATCAGAGTCGCAAAAATGAACTATTCTGAGAAACTAAGGAGTTCTCTTCCAGCGACTCAGCATCCGTGTGGTAAAGTTTGAAAAACATCACAAACTACAAGTCACCATCCCCCAACACTGTAGACAAAGAACGACTTGCAAACAACCTGAATGAGTTTTACTGCCGGTTTGAGAACCCCACACACCCACTCTGAACTGCTGTTCATGCCACTATTAACACCTCCACCACCCCGCCTCCCCCATACCTGCACTTCAGTTCAGTGAAGATGAGGTGCGCCAGGTCTTCCGGAAACAGAAGAGAAAAAAGCACCAGGCCCAGATTTTATAACACCAGCCTGTTTAAAATTCTGTGCTGACCAACTGGCCCCCATCTTCACCCTGATCTTCAACAGATCACTGGAGCTGTGTGAAGTGCCCTCCTGCCTCAAACGCTCTACCATCATCCCCATCCCAAAGAAACCCAAACTTACAGGACTAAATGACTACAGACCGGTGGCACTAACATCTGTGGTCATGAAGTCTTTTGAAAAACTGGTGCTGGCCCACCTGAAGGACATCCCTGAACCCTCACTGGACTCTCTTCAGTTTACATACAGAGCAAACAGGTATGTGGATGATGCAGTAAATATGGGACTGCATTATGTTCTGCAACACCTAGACCAGGGGTGTCCAAACTCGGTCCTGGAGGGCCGGTGTCCTGCAGATTTTAGCTCCAACTTGCCTCAACACACCTGCACGGATGTTTCTAGAAAGCCTAGTAAGTGCTTGATTAGCTAGCCCAGGTGTGTCTGATTGGGGTTGGAACTAAACTTTGCAGGACACCGGCCCTCCAGGACCGATCTTGGACATGCCTGACCTAGACAGACCAGGGACCTATGTGAGGATCTTGTTTGTTGACTTCAGCTCGGCATTTAACACTCATCCCAAAACTTCTCCTGCCCAAATTAACTCAGCTCTCAGTGTCCACCTCTGTCTGTCAGTGGATCAACAGCTTCCTAACGGACCGGCAGCAGCTGGTGAAGCGGGAAAAATTCTCATCTAGTATCCGCACAATCAGCACTGGCGCCCCCCAGGGGTGTGTCCTCTCCCCACTGCTCTTCTCCCTGTACACGAATGACTGCACCTCAAAAGACTCCTCTGAAGCTCTTGAAGTCTGCAGACGACACCACACTTATCGGCCTCATTCAGGACGGTGATGAGTCTGCTTACAGACAGGAGGTTAAGGAGTTGGCTGTCTGGTGTAGTCACAACAACTTGGAGCTCAACACGCTCAAAACAGTAGAGATTATAGTGGACTTCAGGAGAAACCCCCCTGCTCTCCCCCCACTGAGCATCATGGACAGCATTGTGGCAGCAGTGGAGTCATTCAGGTTCCTGGGCACCACCATCTCTCAGGACCTGAAGTGGGACACTCACATTGACTCCGTTGTCAAAAAAGCTCAACCGAGGCTGTACTTTCTTTGTCAGCTGAGGAAGTTTAACCTCCCAAAAGAGCTGCTGAAACAGTTCTATACCTCCATCATTGAATCAGTCATCTGCACATCAATAACTGTCTGGTTTAGCTCAGCTACTAAATACGACCTCCAAAGACTATGCCGAATAGTTCGGACTGCTGAGCGAATCACTGGTACAACCCTTCCTACTCCCCAAGAACTGTACTTATCCAGAGCGAGCAGAAGGGCTGCCAAAATCACTCTGGACCCCTCACACCCAGCACACTGCCTCTTTGAACTTTTACCTTCTGGTTGACGCTACAGAGCACTGCGCACCAGAACAGCCCAACACAGAAACAGTTTCTTCCCTCTGGCAATCCATCTCATGAACACTTGATGATAATAATTGTGGAACCAACATCACTACTTGTATTTAACAATACACTTTACATGCCAATTTGCACATAACAGCTGCACATATAACGTTGTATATAGTAATATAGCTGTACATACACTTGTCAATTTGTATATTTGCATTCACTTCTTACTTGTATTTTTTAAAATATATTTATTATCTGTTTTTTGTCCTGTCTCTGTTATCCTGTTGCACTGTAGAAGCTCTGTCACGAAAACAAATTCCCCGTATGTGTGAACATACCTGGCAATAAAGCTCTTTCTGATTTCTGATATTCTCTACAAGTCAGGCGATCTCACTAAAGCCTGAAAAGTGTACTTTTCCAATTTTTTTTTTTTTTTTTTTTTAAGAAATGTTGTCTCTAAAATGTAATCTGTATGGAAAGAACGCAATGCAGTTCAGCCGCCTGAACTCATGCATGCCCACAAACGGTACGTTAAGTAGAAAGCTTGTTTCATTTTAATTTTGTTGGAATTACAACCTCACTACAACCTCTCTGGCTCCCTCCACAGCACCTGCTGCTGCTCCGATGCTACAAACTGGTACTACCACTTCAGCTACCTTAAGTCCCAGACTAGCTTTCCCTGACAAGTTTGATGGGGATCCTACCCGTTGTAAGGGATTTTTGATACAGTGTAAATTGTTTGTGAGTTAACAAACCATGTTGTACCCAACAGACAGAAACGTACATCCCATGCTCCTGGACTGTTATTGAGAACCCCAACGAGGAACCCATTGCAGTTGGACTACACACATTTAACCCCGGAGCGAAACCATCCATTACAAAATCATCTCTTTCTTTATTGTGCCCAGGCAGGCCATTTGAAATCTATGTGTCTCGTATGACCTCCAACTCCTTCCCACTCGTTGAGTTCATTTCCTGTCTATTTTTTGTTCTTTGTGTTAATCCCTGTAACCATAAAATACAAAGAAGAAATAATTACAATGGCTGGATTAATAGACTCAGGAGCTACAGAAAATTTTATAGCCTGGCAATTCGCACAGTGTCACAATCTTTCTCTCAGCCCCTGTGATTCCTTTCTTGCAGTGGAGGTGTTAGATAGACGCCCTGTAGGAGAAGGCAGAATACAGAACATCACAGCAGAATTACAGCTACAGGTTGTGGCCCTACATACAGAAAAGATATGATTTTTTTGTAATCCAGTCAGCCAATCATCCTGTTGTACTGGGTCGACCCTGGTTACATCGTCACAGTCCTCACATCTCATGGTGAGAGGGTCAGATTTCTACAATGGTGTGATTCAAGATGCACTGCCTGGAATCTCTGCTCAAAATTCCTGTTCAAACTCTTTCAGTAGTACCTACTCAATATGCTGATTTTTGTGCCATCAGAATACAACGATCACACAACTTCTAATCACCCCAGTGACAGTGCTATTAATTTTTTCCCCATCTCAGTTCCCCCAAAGGAGCGAATTTTTCCTCCCTCTCAACCCGCATCGAAGACAATGAATGAATATATAGAGGAATAATTGGCTAAGGGCTTTATCCGATCCTCTACTTCCCCAGCATCGACTGGATTTTTCTTTGTAAAGAAAAAAGATGGCAGTTTATGACCCTGTACAGACTATCGAGAACTGAACCAAGTGACCACTAAGTTTCGTTACCCCTTACCTCTCATGCCCTCTGTCCTGGAACAGTTAAGACTAGTGATCTGCGTCAAATTCACTTACTCAAGCACTATATTTCATTTATAACACTGTAAACCTGACTTGACTTTATCATCTTTAAACTCAAAAGGCATTTAAGCGTGCTAACTTGAGAATGCTGCTGCATAATGGAATGTTTTTTTTCACACTGTAAAAGTGCGCTTTAGCCATGTCAAAATGAAAGCAAACATTCAAAAAGTGTTTTTCAATTTTAGATTAATTTTAGTAATATTGATAATTTTGAATATAATAAATTCAAATGTTAATTATAGTGTAGATGTGGTAATGTGCAGTGTCCAACTAAACATTTTTATTAGACTACATATCCCGTAACTGAAAAATGAATGACAGTTGCTTGTCTGCTAAAATTAATTTAATGGATACAATACATGGTGAGAAGTATAGCCATAGGCTGCAAAAACTAGGCAAATGTAAGAATTAAGTTCTTTAGCCTTTATAGTGCCCTATTAAATTGCATTGGGGTGAACGTTATTACCTCAGATCTTAAACGTGTGCACACTGCAAGATATGAAAACCGCGGCACAACACACACTACAAATTAATTCTAAGGTTATGGAGCTAGTTATGGAATATTAAGCTCATGGACCACATCACCTGATTGCAGTATAACTTGCTTTATCAATAATTGTTATTTATTATAGGCTAGGTTACAAATATTTGACAATCTGCCACTACATGCAAAACACTCTGATGCACTCAAAAAAGGTTCCCTTTTGCATAGCTATTAGTGGAAGTTATAAATTTAATAAATGGGCATATCTGCAAGCAAAGTGAGTCGCATATTTATCGTCTGTTCATATTAATCTGTCCGTTTCTTTTTCCCACGCATGCAGAGCGAACATGCAGAAAGAAAAAAATGTGCATCTGCCCTATTTTGTTTACGGGACTGAATGTTTTTATACTAAATGCTATTCTATCCCCAATCCTAAACATAGCCAACATAAAATATAAAAATTTTAAGTTTCTAAAAGCAGTTTTAATGTGTAAGCATTGTTTATTGGCTACACATCTGGGTCATAAATAGCACAACGCGGCTAATAAATAATATATAATTTAAAATTAATTATAAATTAGCTTATAGATGTTTATATATTTGTTAAAACTGATGCGATTCTCTGCCTCTGTTTAATACAGCACAAAACAGCTGCGCAGATAGTGAGTCAGCTGACATTAAACGAGCAGCCGAAAACATTTGGATGTTTGTAGAAAAGGCCTTTTGTACAATGCACTGATACCGTTAATAGGGATGCAATGATTAGCCGATTTCACTAATAACCCCGCTTTTATTCATTAATGGCTTCTCAATGCCGCATTTCTGTTGGACGGGAAAAAACAGCTGCCGCACAAAGTTATGCCAATATGCACGCACATTGGATTAACTATAGCAGCAAGCCGTTTTCAAACTTTTTCATTTATTTTTAAGTCCAAAGAGAGAAATGGACTATTGTTTTTTTTTTTTATTAATATTGTGCTGTATTAGGTTACTGAGCAACCAACACTTTAAAATATTTGAAGTTTTATTGTTATTTTCTAAGCTAGTGGTGTTTTAAATTTAATAACTGCATAATGATGGTGATAACTGTGAAACCATGATTATTCTTTAGACTATAATCGCACAACCAAAATCTATAATCGTTGCATCCCTAATTGTTACACAGTTTAAAACATAACATATTTTAGAAAAAGTAGTTAACGTTAGCGTACCCATGGTTAATCTTATCCACCCACGACCCACCCATAAATATGCAGGCTATTTTGAATACCTGACCCGCAACGGCAGCACCTGATTTTAACTTGATAAACCATTTTAACTTGATAAACGGTTAATGATGGCACCTGATGTCCACAGAAACATCAGTGGAGTGTCGATTAAGAATGCACTGCACTTCTAGACTAAAAAATAAATCTTGAAAAAATAGATTTAGATATAAACGTTTTTTCCTACAGTCATTATCCAACATTCTCCTGTTATCTCTTTTGTAAAAATGAAATTTTAAATAAAGCTTAATTAGAAAGATATTTATTATTTTACCTTGTAACTTTTGCTTTGGGTATGAGATAGTGAAGATATGCTATTCTCAGATATTTAACACTGCTACTTTCATTAAATGATGATTTTTTTTTCTTAAAGCCGATGCGAATTGCTGTGATGGGAGCACAACATATATTTTATTAATCTCATTGCTCTGAAACACTTAAAAGTTTCCTTTATTTAAGATAACCAAATATGCACCATCCTTGAATTATTTTCTTGAATAAAAGAGACTTATCTATAAAGTTTCAGATAGCCTAGGGAAAAAATATATGTTTTGGGTCTCTCTGGAGCATTTGGGCTGAATGTTTGACGGCGTCAACCGAAATAGGATGTTATAAAATACGTTTTTACAGAGTTATTACCGGAGAAATTCTGTTGCTGTCGGTTGAATAAACAAATTTAATGAATGAAAATACATTGGCTTATGCATATAGACATTTAATGCAGCTAATCCTGTACAGTAATGTGTATTTGTTTGCTTCGGTTGTCACCATTTTAATAGTTTCATGACGGTGCGATGGTGTACTTTATCTGCGTGATTCTGATTTGACATACTTCTTTCCGCAAAACTCGCACTGTCCTGAGGTGTAAATGGGCTATAATCTTTTGCTATTGAGGCTAAGGCATCAAGGTGTTCTCTTTGCAACTTTCAGGTTTGAGGTAGGGGCGGGGGCTGCAGCAATTCAAATGTATCATCTCTAAAATAGTTATAAAAAGGCCGCTTTCAGTATCTGTGTAAAGATTATTACCATATTTTTATATCACTATTATTCATTGATTCATTCATTTTCTTTTCGGCTTAGTCACTTTATTAATCTGGGGTCGCCACAGCGGAATGAACCGCCAACTTATCCAGCATATATTTTACGAAGCGGATGCCCTTCCAGCTGCAACCCATCAATGGGAATTATTATTATTATTATTATATTATTCTTATTTTCTGTAGCAACCCTTGTAATCCAATTCAGTGTTTTTGGGTTGATGTTTTTTTTTCCAGTTAAAGCACAATGCAGTGCCCCATTAACACCTCGGACAGACAAGCATTTGGTTTGAGATGGGGGGGATGGGCTATGTCTCCAGTATTTTTCACAAACGTAGATACACACAGTCCCCGGTTACATATCTTACCTACACATAGGCATGCTTGGTTTATGGAAAGTATGTTTCTATGCACAGCAACTTCTGAACTGAACTAGGCCTACGTGTTAATTAAACTATCTATATTAGGCTCGTAGCATTTGCCAAAACTAATATATTTTTACGTCAAAAACACAGAACATGATAAATTGCATTTTGTCTGCCGAGCTGGAGCGACAGCAGCAGAGAATTCTAAAAGTGGTCCTAAAGCCTTCAACAGACAAATATTTTTCAAATGTGCACAAAGCGAGCCAAACAATCGTGCTGCGTCCCAATTCGCATACTTATAATATACCCTAAAAGTATGTAATTTTTTTGTAAAGGAAAAGTACACACTTTTGAGTGTTTAACAGAAGAGTATGCAAGCTTTTGGGACATACTATTTCCTCGTTAACAGATTGTTGTGTTGCTTAGTTACGAGCCCTGTCAATCATCCACACATCATCCACATTTCTTTCATATTTAATTCCCTACCTTATTGGAGAAGCTGCAGCAGCAGGTTAATTTCCCATTCACGAGTCTTTCGTGCAGAGAAATCTCCTCAGGTGTTTGGATAATTTTGCATTCAGACGTTAATGTCCAAACACATATTTCATCTGCTACAACAATACTGAATTTATATAAAGATAACACAGAAAACGTGATTAAAACATGTTCCAGTGGGCTAGATATTGACTAACAGTCATACAAACATCTTTACCGAAGCCTCTCTACTTGACGGTTGGTCTTGCTCATCCATCATGTTTGTAGTTTGTTTACACTTTTCACCCGCATTTGTAGTTCTAAATCGAATTCACGTCCTACGCGCAATGTATTGTGGGCAATATCAGCAGTTATGCTTGTTTCACACCGCAAGCGAAGGCAGTGCGTGTGCAGAGCGTGCGCATCGCGTATGGAGAGCAGAAGCAGCACGCAGGCGTTTGCCTTTCACACCAGCTGCCTCTGCAGCGCGCAGCTCTTCAGCAGCTGCTGCAGAGATTAATCTATCTCTGTCTATTCTATCTAGTTACATATCTCTCTATATATACAAGTACATTTAAAAAAAAACTTTTCATCTGCATCAAGGCTCGCGGCAACCTCCTCCTATGCTGTTTCTTTAACCTGCAAGTCTTTATTTTACAAATGATATAGATCATACAGTACTGTATGCTTTTCAAGCTCTATGAGGAGTGTCATTCATGTCTGGTGCGCTCAGAAGACAATCGCCTGTGATATCATGTCATTTGGTTTTTGATTGTCAGGTTGTTGTAGGCCTAGTTATAATGATATTTATACACGATCAAACTAGTGTTACTTTCTCCGCTTCAGTAATGAGTAACAGCTCGTGCAAAGGATGAGTTGGACAAAAGTAATCAATGCATGCCCTTCTTTTATTTATTTTTGTGTTGTCAGGTTCACAGTGCAAAACCGCTCCCGGGTGGAATAACTTGAGTGAACATAAAACAAAGCTGAATAAAGGTTTATTCCTCTGCTTCAGCTGCACAGCACACAGCGAGCTCACATCATCCAGCATGCGTGTGGAACTACACTACCCACAATCCTACCCACTTCGCTATGGACTACAACATATACATGTGAATAAATATTTTGGGCCTAAATAAATGTTTGTTGCAGTTTTTAATCGTTTAAGTTATTTTGATTGACTATAAATAAATCAGTGGATATTATTACCACATTTATTGGGTAAAATTGCTACTTTTTACTGTCATTCAGTGTGTTTTGGTCATTATCAATGCACTGTCACTTTAATTGAGCGTGAGCAGTGCAGCAAAAATAGACCCAGCGCTGAAACTATCGCGGCACTGCTGCTTCAGCGACGCTCATGCCTCGCACTGACGCGCTTGCTGCTTCGTGCGGTAAGAAAGCTCTAATCTTTTAACATGGACGCCGAAAAAACACGCTCTGCTCACGTGCTGCTGACGCTTGCGGTGTGAAACAGGCTTTAGATTATGGATGCTTCTACACTTTGAGTTTTTACCGGAAATAGTAAACCATACTGGTACCTTTGGCATACTCTTTCAAATACTATTTAGGACGGATAGTATGCGAATTGGGACGCAGATGTTTCCGTCATCCTTTCAGACAACTTTGCTTTAAACTGTATTAAGGTCTCATTTACACTGATGATTGAAAATGATTGGAGGGTAAATAAATATATATTTCAAATCCATGTACATAACAGAAAAATAAACAATGATAATGCAACAACAGTGCATTTGTATTATAGTGGCAGAAATATGTTTTGACAGACCTTGTCAAAAGTGAGCGGGCACTTTCACTAATAAAAAAACATAGCACTTAAATTATTTCATTTTTAATAATCAATTAAATTATACAACAGTTTTATATCAAAAGGTGATGATGTAAAATATAATAGGCTAAATTTTGATGGTGAAATAACCATTTAAATATTGGCTGTGTTTTCTTTCAGTATTCAAACAATAAAAAGCACACGCACAGCCGCGATATCGAGAGAAAACTTAGGTAAAATAATATATTCTTTAATCTAAACGACTCCTTGGCTAAAACCTCTTCTTGGTTCGCAGGAAATCTTTTTAAATGCATTAAAAGGCAAGCGCATATCTTAGCCTTACCCTGAGTTTGTTCACACTCTGCCTTTATTAACATACATGCTGTATTTTTTTGTAGTTTTCTTCTTTTTCCACGGCTATGCGCGCATTTTCACATAAAAGGTGACTGAAATTGAAATTAAATACAAAAGATACTGAGCCATTACAAGTAAAAAAAAAAACAAACCAAAACAACACTTTAAAGAAAAACATTGACGTTTTGAAAAAAACTGAACTGAAACTAAATTATTAAAAATAAACTTGCGGGACTTAAATTATTTTTATTATACTTTAATTGATCTGCTTGAGGTAGGTCACGTTTATCAGTGGTAAGTTTTAGCCTAAGTTTACATCAATAACATACTGTGCATTGTCCTTTACCATACAAAAAAGAAAAAAAAAACATTATTATGCACCATAGTAGCCTGTAGCCTATAAAAAAGCAACATACCAGCTCATGGGCACACATGATGATTGACATCTAATATTTGTTAATAAGCCGTTATTAAAACCTATTCTTGGTTAGCCGCAAATCTTTTTAAATGCATTAAAAGGCAAGCGCATATCTTAGCCTTACCCTGAGTTTGTTCACACTCTGCCTGTATTAACTGACATGCTGTATCTTAATATAGCTAATTTTGATGAATTAGCTCTAACTTTGGACAGCTTTTTCTCCTTTTTATGCGGTTATGCGTACATTATTTTTCACACGCATATGCAAGGTGACTGAAATTGAAATTAAAATACAATTAAAATTAAAAGCCAATACAAGTAAAAAACCAAAACAAAACAACAATTATACTTTAAAGGAGAACATTGACGTTTTGAAAAAAATTTTACTGAACTGAAACTAAATTATTAAAAATAAACTTGCAAGACTTAATATATGTCCTGCGGCAAAAATATTTTTTCTTGAGGTAGGTCACGTTTATCAATGGTAAGTTTTAGCCTAAGTTTACATCAATAACATACTGTGCATTGTCCTTTCCCATACAAAAACCCCCCCCCAAAAAAAACATTATTATACACCATAGTAGCCTGTAGCCTATAAAAAGGCAACATATCGGCTCATGCGCACAAATGATAATTGACATATTATATTTGTTAATTAGCGGTTGTTAAAACCTCTTCTTGGTTCGCCGCAAATCTTTTTAAATGCATTAAAAGGCAAGCGCATATCTTAGCCATACCCTGAGTTTGTTCACACTTTGCCTGTATTAACATACATGCTGTATTTTAATATAGCTAGATTTGATGAATTAGCTCTAACTTTGACAGCTTTTTTTTTCTTTTTACGTCGTTATGCGCGCATTATATTTCACATGCAAGGTGACTGAAATTGAAATTAAAATACAAAAGTTACTGAGCCATTACAAGTAAAAAAAAAAAAAAAAAACAACAATTATACTTTAAAGGAGAACATTGACGTAATGAAAAAACTGAACTCAACTGAAACTAAATTATTAAAAATAAACTTGCGAGACTTAATGCATGTCCTTAATGCAAAATCATTTTTATTATACTTTTAGTGATCTGCTAAGGTAAGTCAATTTATTTTTAGGCTTTTGATGAAGCAGCATTCAACTTAAGCTCTTTAGACCATGCGCCAGACCGTTTCTTAGTGTTTCGCTGCAAAGTCTTTAAATAAATAATTATTTAGGCCTATTTTTATTATTTGTTTATTATTATGTACAATAATTGAGACATAAAATGAGATAGTAAAATATAATCAACAACGAAAATGTAAATAAAACCAGAAATGAAAACAAAAATGAAAAAGCTTAATGACTTTAATGACTGTCTTAGTCCTATCAAAATAGCAAACACTGAACATCTCTCTATATTTAGGCTAAAAGACTGCTTGTCTTTTATTTTTTATTTTATATAATTCTATTTTCCAAAATGAATCCTCTTTGCACTTAACAAGTTTACAATGATAATAAAGCGTGCTAACAAATTTGTAAATGATTAATGAAGGAATTATAATGCTTTGATTTATTGTTTCATCTTCATTTACAAGCACAGTAGCCTACAGTATTTACAGCTGCTGTATAGGCTATTTCTGTCCGTTCGCATCCCGTCCCTTTGTGCCCCCTGGCGGCATATTCACAAACTGCGGTCATACATTTAAAAACAGAGCAGCAGCAATTTAAAACGGCTGCGGCCACATTAAACTCTCACCTACTGTAAATACTACACCAAACTCGACCTACGTAGTGCATATAATCTCGTTTGGATTCATGAGGGAGATGAATGGAAAATGGCTTTCTCCACCACTAAGGCGCACTATGAGTACATGGTAATGCCCTTTGGCCTGGCCAACCCTCCTTTTGTGTTCCAATCTTTCATGAATGATATGTTCCATGATATGTTGGATCGGTGGAACATCATTTACATCGACGACATTCCCATCTATTCCAACACTTTAGAGGAACACATTGAGCATATGTACGTCTGGTTCTTCATTGACTGATTAAACATAGACTGTATACCAAATCTGAGAAGTGTGAGTTCCATCAAACCCAAATCTCTTTTCTGGGTTAGGTCATCAGTGCTGAGAGAACCGCTATGGGTGTTACCAAGATAAAAGTAGTGCTACAATGGCCCTTACCGAATACACAGATAAAATTACGTTTCTTAGGCCTTGCAAATTTCTATCGCTGTTTCATAAAAGATTTCAGCTTCGTTGCAGCCCCATTAACTGCTATGACCAAATGAGATACTTTCAAGCCATTATGGTCCCACGAAGCTAAACACACCTTCTCCGAACTCAAAGTCAGGTTCACGACAGTATCTATTCTCTGCCACCCTGATCCAGACTTACCATTTATAGTTGAAGTCGATGCATCCAGCACAGGGGTTAGAGCTGTACTATCACTATGTCAAGGCAATTCATCCAAAATGTATCCATGCGCATTCTTCTCACATAAGCTAACCAACACTGAACGCAATTATGATGTGGGAAACCGTGAACTGTTAGCGATGTGAACCATGAGCTGTTATCTGATGTGGGCAGAGTTCACACAAAATTCACTGATTAAGCCAGCTACAGGCATTACACCCTTTAAATGCATCCTGGGCTATCAACCATCTCTATTCCCTTGGTCTGGAGAACCCATTGATCTGCCTGCTGTTACCGACTGGCTTCAGCGTAGTGACGAGGCCTGGAACAGAGCACACACACTTGATGCGAGACGTCAGGAAACAGGAGATTAAGGCCAATCACCACTGTCGCCCCGGACCTACTTATTCGTAGGGGGGGAGGGGGTTCTGTTGTAAGTGATGCTTGCTTCGGGCACTTCTCTTGTGCATCACCAGAAGGAGCCATCGCCCGATTTCTAAATGGCAATTTCCTAAACTCAATTTCCTATAAGCCTTTCTGCTAGGGACTGATTGCGGTAGTAGGCGTTTTCTATCAGCACTCCTACATACAAGCCTCAATCATTTAGTAGTTCAGTGTATATATGTATATATGTATTATTAGCTCCCCTGTATTATTTGCCCCGTTTCTTTTTTCCCCCAATTTCTGTTTAATGGAGAGAAGATTTTTTAACACCTTTCTAAACATAATAGTTTTAATAACTCATTCCTAATAACTGATTTATTTTATTTTTGCCGTGATGACAGTAATTAAATATTTTACTAGATATTTTTCAAGACACTTCTATACTAACTATGTTAATTAAGTTAACTAGGCAGGTTAGGGTAATTAGGTAAGTTGTTGTATAACGATGGTTTGTTTTGTAGACTATCGAAGAAAAAATTGCCTAAAGGGGCTAATAATTTTGTCCTTAAAATGGTGTTTAAAAAAATAAAACTCATTTTATTCTAGCCGAAATAAAACAAATAACACTTTCTCCAGAAGAAAAAAATATTATCAAAGAAAATTTCTTTGCTCTGTTAAGCATCATTTGGGAAATATATATAAAAAAAAAAAAAAATCAAAGGAGGGCTAATAATACATGATCATTTGAATCTACAGGCATGAAGTGAAATATTCCATTTGTGTATCTTTTGTGAGATGGAGGTATTGTGATCCACATGTCTGTCTGTGACTGAGACGATGTAGAATGTTGATTGGATCAAGAAGCTGTTTTGCAAGTTCTGGACTCTCAACACCTTTGTCTTTCAGATAAACAAAAGACTGTCTCAATTGCCACTTTCTGATAAGCTTAAGAAAAAGGCCAGAGTTTAGAGTTAACTCTGCAGCATTTGTTTATTTTGGAAATTAATTTCCACAAGTTAATTTCCACAAGTTCCTGGCTTTATCACTGATCACTACAACACTACAATTGATAACTGCAGTCCAACTTTTTTCTCCTTTTGATTTTTACTATAATGTAATACTGTGCACATTTTAAACGTATTTTATTATTATTGTAAGATTATTATGAAAAGTGCTATACAAGAAACCCTTTATTTATAGAAATCTGTTGGAAAGATTTGTCAATCAAAAACAAATTAGATACATCAAAGTTCCACAGACAACTGTTTTTTATTGGAAGTCTGTTCACAAATATCATTGCAGGAGGATGTGATTAAACTCAGGGCAGCTCTGACTGTACGAACCTCTCTGTCTCAGGTTTTGAGGAGATTGGTTGTGTGTCTGAACAGCGCTATAATGAAGCTCTTCTGGTTCAGGCAAGTTTGAAGCAGGCTCTATCTGCTCTGCAGTCCGTCCATCTCTCCGCTGCTCGCTGGAGGGATAAACTGGGAGCGGTTACCATTAGCAAGACAAAGAGTTCCATTCTGAAGTAAGACATAAATGACTTGATAAAGTTTTTTACTTTTATTTTTTTAATTGTCCACATGAAATTATAGCTTGTTTTCCAGTTTAATCAATGACAAGACCTTAATGTGCCTATTTCTATTTCAGTGGAGTGGAGGTCTTGCAGTTTAAAGATGTTACTTTTCAGATGTTAGCATCTTCCTTCAAAGAACTATTTTGCCCCCATGTAGATATTTCAGAGAGATTGAAAGTTGAAGGTAATATAATATTCATTCATTCAGCGCCACAGTGAAATGACCCACCAATTACTGGGAAGCACATATGCAAACTGTTATAATTCCTAGCGCATTCACCTGATTTGGATGTAACCCCTCAAATTAAAGCTGACAGTCTGCATTTAAAGCACATCTTGTTCATTTAATGTCAAATCAATTGTGTTGGTGTATAGAGCCAAAAATGTTAAAATTGTGTCTATATATATATATATATATATATATATATATATATATATATATATATATATATATATATATATATATATATATATACATATATATATACATATATATATATATATATATATATATACATATACATATATATATATATATATACATATATATATATATACATATATACATATATATATACATATATATATACATATATATATATACATATATATATATATATATATATATATACATATATATATATATATATATATATATATATATATATATATATATATATATATATATATATATATATATATATATATATATATATATATATATACATATATATATATATACATACATGCATGCATGCATGCATGCATGCATGCATGCATGCATATAGTGGGTAAGGAAAGTATTCAGACCCCCTTAAATTTTTCACTCTTTGTTATATTGCAGCCATTTGCTAAAATAATTTAAGTTCTTATTTTCATTAATGTACACACAGCACCCCACATTGACAGAAAAACACAAAATTGTTGACATTTTTGCAGATTTATTAAAAAAGGAGAACTTAAATATCAAGTGGTCCCAAGCATTCAGATCTTTTTGCCCAGTATTAAGTTGAAGCACCTGTTTGATCTAATACAGTCATGAGACTTTTTGGGAAAGATGCAACAAGCTTTTCACACCTGGATTTGGGGATCCTCTGTCATTCCTCCTTGCAGATCCTCTCCAATTCTGTCAGCTTGTATGGTAAATGTTGGTGGACAGCCATTTTTAGGTTTCTCCAGAGATGCTCTATTGGGTTTAAGGGGGGGCTTTGGCTGGGTCATTCAAAAACAGTTACAGAGTTATTGTGAAGTTGCTCTGCTATTTTAACTGTGTTTAGGTTCATTGTCTTGTTTGAAGCGTAATCAAGACAGTCTGAGGATCCTGAGCACTCTGGACAAGGTTTTCATCCAGGATATTCCTGTACTTGTCCGCATTCATCTTTTCCTCAATTGCAACCAGTCGTCCTGTTCCTGTAGCTGAAAAACACTCACACAGCATGATGCTGCCACCACCATGCTTCACTGTTGGGACTGTACCCTGATAGCATACAAATGCGTCACTGGTGGTATTCCTTCGACCCAGACAAAATGAATGTGAGCCTGAAGTGGCCCACCTGTGCAATGGCAAAGGGGGTCAAAGATTCAAATTCAAATATTGGCTATTTAAGGCAAAGATTTGGCACTTATGGCAAAATGTAATCTGAATGTGAGCCTAATGTGGCCCATGTGGAAAATGCTACATTTGGCCCAAATGATAGAGGACAAATGTGGGACACAGTTGGTAAAAATGTGGCATAGTTATTTAAGGATAATCTGGGTCTAAACCACACGTGTAGGTGCAAATGTGGCCCAGTTATCTTAAGAGAAATGTGTGCCACTTTTGACAAATATTTGGCACAGTAAGCTCTGGCTAATGCAGCCGTTAGCCTATAGTGGCCCAGAGAAGATATGACAAATGTGGCCAAGTTATCTTAAAACAAATGTGGGCCACTTTTGGCAAATATTTGGTACAGTTAGCTCTAGCAAATGTGGCTGTGAGCCTAAAGTGGCCCAGAGAAGATATGGCAAATGTGACCCAGTTATCTTAAAACATATGTGGCCCACATAGACTAAAGTCACCATCATGAAGAAAAGTGTTTGCTTTTGTTGGGTTCATAGCCGCCCTGAACCTCTAAATATAAATTTAATTTTGGGCTGCTGTAACTTTTAAGAAGTTTGCTTAAAAATTTTATTCATTACAGCAAACAAACCAAGTAAAATAACAAACAAACAAAAAAAAAAACAATAAAATTAAGTGAGGTACAACCTGTGATGAAATAATATAATTCAGTGATGTTAACCATTGTTTAATCCATTATTAGAAGTAACATAATAACATGCTTGCACATGCCACAGAATTATGAAGGTTTATAAGTTAAAAACATTATATGGTTCAACTTATGCTCACAGGGACATCAATAATCAGTGTATGAACCTCAACAACGGTGACAATTTAAAAAAAAAACTAAACTCACAAACAGGATACTAAAAGTGACAAAATCAACCACATCAACATAAACAGCAGAATCAAAAGCAAATAATGAAAACTGTAACATCAAAAAGCTATATAAATTAATAATTATATCATAGTACTGAAGTGATACCACTACTATAATGCAGTACAACTGCCATATCGCTATTGCCATACAACTGAAGTGCTTCAACAATACAACTGCAGTGCAACTACTGCTTTTAGTCCTCGGTGAACAATGGTTTTCAAATGAGGTTTCAGTACTTCAGTTGTATTGGTGAAGTACCACCACAATATATTGTATTGCATTTTTCAGTAGTATAACTAATTACAGAAATACATCTACAATACAGCAGTGCATAATAAAACTAAAGTGCACTTTTAATACTACCTAATGTACATTTAATGTACCTAAGTGCAGTACATCATATAACATATCACTATATTGCCCCTATCAGTTTAGTCAATGTTACTTCAGTGTACTGCAGATTTTACTGCTGTTGAACTTTATTGCATTGTTATTATACTCATTATACTGCAATTTTGCAGTTGCATTGAATTTTGCCACACTTGCCACAAAAAAACACAACCCAACACTTCAATACAAACAAAACCCTCAAAACAAAAGCACATTTCCCACCACTAATGCAAAAGTAAAATAACCCACACTCGAAATAAACAACCACCCCGCACAACAAACAAACTAAGCCAAAAGAAAACAACCCTCCCCATATAAGATGATCCTTGCTGTTAATATAAAAATTGAGGATGAACAATAACAGCAGCCATTCACAATTTACACGAACAAAATACAAACCCACCATATATAGTTAAATCAAAACACGCGCGGCAACATCAAAGGAATAAACACACCCTCACACCATATGCGTGCACACACACAACCACACACTCTGCCATGACGCGACCAGGTCACACACAGTCAGGTGCCCGAGAAGAAAAGCGAATTGCTTCCCAGCAGCACAATCAGGTCGCCAGACAGCAGCAAAATAGCAACGGGCAATCTCTATAAAACATCCGTTCAATAATCATTATTCGCACGTTAAAGTTTAAAATCACATTTTGAAATAAAAACACTTGCAAACTCTCAAGTGAAAACTTACCCGCAACACAGTTAACTGGCTCTCAACACAAGTTGTGGGTAATCCACCGATCACACATGGATACCACTAAAAGAATGATTTACTATTAATTAACAGCACTAGAAATCACTAAATAACTGGAGACATAAACAGAAACATACCATGTCACACGCTGATGCAATTGCACTTCCTCAGGCCCATGTAGTAAAAAGAGAATTAGAGAAGAAATACAACCTTACACAGGTTCATATAAATACTGCAGACTTAATGCTCAATGCTTAACGCACATCAAAAGTTAGAATGCAGTCAACACACCGCCACTATTCCATGCCAGAGAAAAACGGAAGCAAAGGGAAACCTTCTCACTTTTAAAGGGGCCATGAGCTTATATGATGGGAAACCATATGCGTATCCCCAAAGGTGATCTCTCTGGGGATCACCCCATTACACACATACAATGGGAAACCCCTCCCCTTTGGGGATCATCCCATTACACAAATAAACTCCTAAAATTCTTATTAGAAAATTACTTGTATCCAAAAACATCCCTGAAAAAAGTACAAAATATTCTTGGAGGATGTTGAAGAACAAACCCCTTGGAACACAAGTGCTGTACAGTTCTTACCACACCTTTGGCATAGTAGACTACAGCAGCGGCACAAGTGCAGTAAAGACAGAGTTTACTCGTTTTTACTCCAGTCTGCTGCAACTTATACTGCTGTTGAACTTTATTGTGCTGTTTTTACTGTTTATACTTCATTGTATTGCAATTTTACAATTGTACTTAATTTTACTGCAGTTATATTTCTATATACTGCTGTTGTACTGCAGTTTTACTTCAGTTTACTGCAGTTATTTTTTGTAACGGAGGTCTCTGTTGGGCCACACTGCCATAAAATCCCAACTGGTGGATGGCCGCAGTGATTGTTGACTTTCTACAACTTTCTCCTATCTCCCGACTGCATCTCTAGAGCTTAGCCATAGTGATCGTTGGGTTCTTCTTTACCTCTCTCACCAAGGCTCTTCTCCCCTACTCAGTTTGGCCAGACGGCCAGTATTAGTAAGGGTTCTGGCTGCCCAAACTTCTTCCATTTAAAGGTGCAATATGTAAGATTGACACCCAGTGGTTGAACTAGGTATTGCACTCCTGGATCAAAACAAATGCAAGCACAGGTTGCCAGATTGAGGACAAAAGCGAGTGATTTAAACCCTGATTTAAATAAAAGCAAGTAATATTTTCAAGTAATAATATAGTAATATTTTCCATATTAAAAGGAGTTTTTGTTCTAACCAACACCTCGAATTAATATATTAGGAATGGCTTTTATTTCTCACAGGTGAACAACAGAAAACTATGACAATAATCATGTTGAACATAAAATAAACCATTTGAAATTAAACTTTAGAACTAAACACATATGAGTGATTCAGCATGTACATTTAATAATGTTAAAGATGGTTAATATGTATTAAATGTATAATAAACCTTACCATTTTGTGAGTGAGTGCAAATTCTGTGCTTCTGAATAGCTGCATTAAAATTTCTTTCGTGTTTCATTTGATTCAAACAGCCAAATTGCTTATCACTGCGTATCTCATCACGGAGCGTGTTGTTAGGACTAATGGTTACAATGTAATCAGCTCACCTAATGTTTACATTCATAATATTTATATAATTTGCTAATTAATAACCTGATGTTGAACTGAATCTGCGTCTTATTTCAGAATCTCCTACTGTCCACTGGGGGTTGGATTTCGGTCACAGATGCAGCATTGCGTTTCAGATCAACAAATATGTTCACTTGGCGTGTTTCTTAAATATCTGCAAACATAGTATTTTTATGCTTTAGAAGAGTAAAAAACTTACATACAGCACCTTTAAGGATTATGGAGGCCACTGTGCTCTTAGGAACCTTAAGTGCAGCAGATTTTTGTGTGACCTTGGCCAGATCTGTGCCTTGCCACAATTATGTCTCTGAGCTCTTTATGTAGTTCCATTGACCTCATGACATGAATTGTGAGCTGTTAAGCCATATAAAGAAAAGTGTGTGGTTTTCCAAATCAAGTCCAATCAGTAATCAAACACAGATAGACTCAAATGAAGGTGTAGAACTATCTTAAGGGTGATCAGAAGAAATGGACAGCACCGGAATTAAATATATAAGTGTCACAGCAAAGGGTGAATATTTATTTATTTCTGAATATTTAGGTCCATGTGATATCTGTTTTTTAATTAAATCTGAAAAAAATGTCAACAATTCTGTGTATATCGTTTTTCTGTCAAAATGGGGTGCTGTGTGTACATTAATAAGAAAAAAAAGACTGAAAAATTTAAGGGGCCCTGAATACTTTCCCTACCCACTGTATATATATATATATATATATATATATATATATATATATATATATATATATATATATATATATATATATATATAATCTCAACATACTCCAGAGACCTGGAATTTTGTGTTAAATGGTATGTTTGTTATGTGTCTGGTAACTAGAATTAGGGACCTCCAAAATGGCATTAATGCACCTTGGTAACTTGTCAATTTGTTTGCTGTAGCTCTGTACCATCCACACTGTGAGAAGCAGAGAAGAGAGATGGAGAGAATGCAAACAGAGGAAAGTCTATCATTGCCACATGACATTGACTATATGGCTCTACCCATCTCGCTTTCTCAGGAGGTCCGAGAGATTCTGGACAGTGTGCGACCAAGCACAGTAAGACTTGCATCTGTAAGGGTGAAGTGCTAAATTTCTATGACACTTTGTGGCACTAGATTTTAACAATCCCATAGTAATGAACAGACAAGAATCATAAAATCAAATTGCACTGTCAATTTCTATCAAATAACATGCTAGAAACTTTAAAAAGTTTAAAACTTTCAATTTTAAGTATCAGAAAATCCTTGAAATAGCTGAGCAGTGCACTGATAGAGATGCACCCTTGAGGTGGGCTCCACTACAACACTTGATGGTTTGGTTTAGGTAAGATTTTAATAAATGCAATAAATACATAAATTTAGTTTTGTGCTGCTAGTGTCACAGAAATCACTTCAGTTTTCATACTTTCTATTCTATGTATGACATGAAGTTGACAATGTCTCGAAGGTTTGTGACTAAACCCGTCTATTGAGACAAAATCAGTATTCGTAGTCACTGAAGCTAATGAAATATGAGCTGCTAAGCGCCATAAGAATTGAGAGATTCTTTTTTTTTCCAAGTAGCGTGCTGTATTGTGTTAACTTAGGATAAGGGATAATGTAAAGCTCTCGCTCTCGCAGAATAAAGCCAGACAGGCTTTCGCATTGGACTGCTAATAAGCCTGTCTGGATTTATTCTGCAAAAACAACCCATTAGATGTACATAATCTTGCGTATTACATGGCTACTTGCCACACAAATGAGAAATTTGACAAAAAGCATTGATCTAAGCTGTAATAATTTACAAACTCTTCAAACTAAAAGGTTTCAGAAATAAGAGTGGCTTAATTCAGCCTACGTGAACTTACTAGATTTATTAGTCTAAAATTAAAATATTATCTGATTGTTAATTCGGATCATGAAATGTTTCAAGTTTGACTTCAAAGCTTTACACAGTACTGAATCTGGCCTTTTAAGAGCCTCAAGTAATACTTTCCAGAAACAATTTTGAAAAACTTCTGGTTTTATTAGATTTGAGTGCAAAGAGTGCTTCCTTATATTTAATTGACCATAAAGTCCTGTTGGACTCATTTGGAGACATCTGTGGGACCAACAAATGTTTACCTTAGATTTTCACTCGACAAATGTGCAGCATGTTACAACTCTGATACAGCCACTGGATCTGATTGTATAGAAGTTATTTGTATTGTATTGTAACAGTGACATTCTTTGTTTTTATTGCTTATTTTCAGCTGGGAGCTGCAGCCCGTCTGCCAGGAATTACCCCAGCAGCTATAGTTCATCTGTTCAACTATGTGCACAGAAACAAACACAGAAATCATATGTAAAATTGTTGGAATTACAAATAGAATAAAATTGTATAAAACAATTTGAATTGTGTATAATGGAAGATATTTTTAGCTACATGAGTGGTAAAAAAACATCTTTATTTTAAAGAGCTATTGAGTTCATATTGTGCTATTTTATATGTGAGAGTAATTTGAGTGATTCCATGGGCAGCTCTCTATAAATAATGCCTGGGTAATTCTACCTGTTCTACTGGTTTGATTTTACTCTTGATCAAACTCTTCAATCTTAAAGAAGCAACTGGCAA
This sequence comes from Danio aesculapii, assembly GCF_903798145.1. Taxonomy (NCBI): domain Eukaryota; kingdom Metazoa; phylum Chordata; class Actinopteri; order Cypriniformes; family Danionidae; genus Danio; species Danio aesculapii. The sequence goes on from NC_079446.1 coordinate 15,703,298, forward strand.
CTTCCATTCTGGTTGAAGTTCTCCCTGTAGTGCTTCCAGATAAACTGCAGTATTAGAGAATATCAGCTCAGTGGTCAATAGGACAGAAGAATGGAAGGGCCACTGGAGGCAAGAAGAAAACCCAAAATAATTAATGCGAAATGCTAACCTCTTACTCTGCAGACAAAATTTAAGCTGGGCAATTCAAAACATGTTATATATTGATATAACATCACATATTGATATATACACATTTGTAAAAGATGCACAAATTTCTAATCAGCCAATCATATGGCAGAAACTCAATACATTTAGAGACATGGTCAATACATTTAGAGACATGGTCAAGACGAACTGCTACAGTTCAAACCAAGCATCAGAATGGGGATGAAAGGTGATTTAAGTGACTTTGAATGTGACATGGTTGTTGGTGCCAGACAGGCTAGTCTGAGTATTTCAGAAACTGCTGATATAGGGTTTACAGAGAATGGTCCGAGCTGCAGCAGCAAACCTACAATTCCCACAGGCTCACCAAAATTGGACAATAGAAGATTGGAAAAACGTTGCCTGGTCTGATTAGTCTCGATTTCTGCTGCTACATTCCAACGGTAGGATCAGAATTTGGCATCAGCAACATGAAAGCGTGGATCCAAATATTTGTATCAGCGGTTCAGGCTGGTGGTGGTGGCGTAATGGTGTGGGGGATATTTTCTTGGTACACTTTGGGCCCATTAGTATCAATTGAGCATCATGTCAACACCACAGCCTACCTGAGTATTGTTGCTGACCATGTCATCCCTTTCTGACCACAGTGTGCCCGTCTTCTACCCAGCAGGATAACATGTCATGTCATAAAGCGCAAATCATCTCAGACTGGTTTCTTGAACATGACAATGTGTTCAAGGCAGTCACTCAACCCAATTGAGCACCTTTGGGATGTGGTGGAATGGGAGATTCACATCATGGATGTGCAGCCGACAAATCTACAGCAATTATGATGCTATCATGTCAATATGGGACTATATGGACTGGAATATTTCCAGTAACAGTTCTGAAGGCAAAAGGGGGTCCCAACCCAGTGGTAGTAAGGCGTATGTATATGTATAATATAATATATATATATATATATATATATTTATTATATATTATATATATATATATATATATATATATATATATATATATATATATATATATATATATATATATATATATATATAATAAAACTTTTACCATTTAAGAAATCGTTAAAGGTGCCATAGAGTGAAACTATGAAATATCTACATCGTATGTATGTGGCTAAAGTAATTTAAAAAAATATCCATAAATGGTTGTATATGCTTTTATTCATATATATTTGTAATATTTTATTTATAAACCCGAAATTACTTTTACAATTACTAAATGAAAAAAAAAAAATACATGTTGACTATATTTGAAATAATCATGCGTGTACATGAGATCTGATCACATGAGAATATACCTTATTAATATTTTTAACTGAATGTGTGAAGAGGTTACTTTTATCTTGGAGTAAGTGAGCTTTCTTTAAGCCACCAGAGTAACATTTGCTTGAGTTGTAGATTAAAATATAGGCAAAATTATAATTCTACCCAAATGGTATAAACAGTATTTACAGTTGATTTAAACATGCACGAAAGCACAGGCACAGGAATAAATATCACCCTCTGCATAAACATATGAGTTTTATAAAGTGCATTACATCCTTTTACTCAAGATAAATCATAAGAACTTTTTCCCCCCTGTCTGTGAAAGTTGCCAGCCACATCCAGCATTTTTGATGATTTTCACCTAAATTTGACAGCCCCTAAGAAAATTCCCTTCCAGGCATATATGAGCATATATATATATATCAGTGGTGTAGTCTTCAAAAAAGGTGGTGTACTATTACACCCGACCCAAATTTTAAATGAAAGTAGGCAAAGAAATTATGAAAGTCACTGTTCTTTATTCATTAGCTATATATTATCTAATATATTTTAGGATTTTCATTTTAGGCCAGATCAAGAACAGATTCATTTTGGGGTAAACAAACAAAATTTATATACATTTACACAGGTATACATTTTAAGTAAGAATTAAAAATAATACACTAAAAATTAGGGAAGTTTAATCAGAAAAATAAGTGAGTATACTGAGGGGTATATGTAATTTTTTGATACTCAGAAGTGGTAATACCCAAACAGCTCATGGAAAATAGTAAGCATACTGAGTATACGTGCGTATAGTAAGGACTACACCACTTATATATTATATATATATTATAATTAGATATATTATATTGTAACCCAGATCCTGAATCTAGGTCATTAATATCATTTAGAATGTATTATTATTATGATGATAATTAATTTTTATTATCTTATTATATTATTATTATTATTATTAATAATAATATAAAAATTGATAAAAAAGCAGAAGATTGCTGTGTAATTAGAATCAGAATCAGAATCAGAAAGAGCTTTTATTGCCCAGTATGTTCACACATACTAGGAATTGTTTCGTGCCAGAGCTCTACAGTGCAACAGGATTACAGAGACAGGACAAAAAACAGATAAAAATATATTAAAAAAAAAGAGTAAGTAGTGAGTGCAAATATACAGATTGACAAGTGTATGTACATGTTTATACTATATACAACGTTATATGTGCAGCCTTATGTGCAAATTGGCATGTAATGTGTTGTTAAATAAGTGATATGCTGTATAAAAGTGTATAGCAAGCAGTGATGTTGGTTTCGCAATTATTATCATCAAGTGTTCATGAGATGGATTGCCTGAGGGAAGAAACTGTTTCTGTGTCGGGCTGTTCTGGTGCGCAGTGCTCTGTAGCGTCGACCAGAAGGTAAAAGTTCAAAGAGGCAGTGTGCTGGGTGTGAGGGGTCCAGAGTGATTTTGGCAGCCCTTCTGCTCGCTCTGGATAAGTACAGTTCTTGGGGAGTAGGGAGGGTTGTACCAGTGATTCGCTCAGCAGTCCGAACTATTCGACGTAGTCTTTGGAGGTCGTATTTAGTAGCTGAGCTAAACCAGACAGTTATTGATGTGCAGATGACTGATTCAATGATGGAGGTGTAGAACTGTTTCAGCAGCTCCTTTGGGAGGTTAAACTTCCTCAGCTGACGAAGAAAGTACAGCCTCTGTTGAGCATTTTTGACAATGGAGTCAGTGTGAGTGTCCCACTTCAGGTCCTGAGAGATGGTGATGCCCAGGTACCTGAATGACTCCACTGCTGCCACAATGCTGTCCATGATGCTCAGTGGAGGGAGAGCAGGGGGGTTTCTCCTGAAGTCCACTATCATCTCCACTGTTTTGAGCGTGCTGAGCTCCAGGTTGTTGTGGCTACACCAGACAGCCAACTCCTTAACCTCCTGTCTGTAAGCAGATTAAAAGGATTAACTAATATTTTCTTACCTGATCTTGATTGGAGAAGTGAGCAGTTAGTTCCGCCCCCGCGGAGAGCTAAGAAGCAGTCGAGAGTTAGAGAGCACAGGAGCTAACGAGCAATCGAGAGCTAATGATCAGACGATAGCTAGAGAGCTAATAAGAAGACAAGAGCTAGTTAGCTAACAACCAGATAAGAACTAGTACATCACCAGAAAACTGACAGAATAGACTTGATTCAACATTATCCTTCACTAATTACTGTCTTTGGTGAGTACCAATGCTTTAATGAGAAAGATATTAATATTTTATTGTGAATACTGTGGGTTGTAAAGTGAAACAGTAGTTAAATAACTAAGTTCTGGAAAATGTTTTCAAAATTACTTTTGAAATTGCTTTTGAAAGAATCCTGTATAATTTTCTAGTGTGTATAGTTGTTTACATGTCTGTAAAATATTTTGTATTGAAAGTACTCATTTCTCAAAGAGACATGCACGCCATGCGATGCTAGCTTTGCTAACACTGCATTAACTACAGTGTGATGATTAGCTTTAATGTTTCATCTATGCACAATCGGTCTTTGTCAGTCACGTGCGTTTGTTGTGTGTGACGTCACACCTGCGCCATTTTGGTGGTATCGCTTCCCGAGACAACTTGAGAGACACATAATTACGCAAGAGAGATCCCTGCCAAAAAAGGTCAAGCTGGAGAAGTACAAGAAAATCGTGAGTACACGGGATCGCAATAAACTAAACAAAGATGCCAGGGATCGTCATTTTGATAAACTGTCTTACATTCAGGATATAGATCCGTTTAAATAATTGCAAACTGTTGGACTCAAATGGTCCATTGCATGTTCAAAAATTGACGGAGACCTGAGTTAAAATTAAGAAGTTTTATTTTGAATGCAAGAAGTTAGAGAGTACCAGTTCTGCGCAGGAGAGATGTAATTTCAATTCAGCTCTGGTCTCCTTTGGGCTCTCCTTCATGTTTTATAATGTCTTTCACACACTATCTAATCTCAACTTTATTTGACTTATATGATGTCATCTTGGCAGTTGGACCATTCAGCAACCAAATGTTCATCTTTCTGGTATCTTCTCTTGACAGTTGGCCTTGACCGTCGACTAGGCAAATGTTTCAGAGCAGAGCACACACACACATCTACATTTCAGAGCTCTCTGCATTTTACATACACCCATGCTCGATAACAGGCAGGTTGCTGAGAGCAGCCCATCAACTCTTCTCTTATGCACATATGGCATTTAACTCCTCAGAAAAAGAAACCCCTTTATGTCTGTATTTATTAGTACATGTTAACAAAGCCTAACAATAAAAAATGCTATCCTTCAATCCCTCTCTTGGCCTCTGAAAAGAGGCCACACCACTTTAATAAACAATTAAAAAATCTCAGAATTCTTGGTCCAATATGTCCAGATGAGCTTGGGTCGAAAACCTCAGTGAGGAAAGACACCCAAGCAGCCCCCTAGTTGGCTTATGGGCAGCCACCACATGTTCACCTGACACATCATATCAGACGATTAAGAAAAATAAAAGCAATAAACACAATCATAACAGTCAAACAATGATGGTCCCTATGAATTCCCTATAAACCAGTGTGCTCAGGCTGGACTGGGCTGAAAACCCCTGTGGGGAAAGTCACCCAGTCGGTCCCCTAATTGACGTTTGGGCAACCACAACATGTCAGCTGAGTCAATCACACTGAAATTATCTAGACTACAAACATTTCAATAATCAAAATTTAAATCTTAACACATTTTCAAACAGCAAATTTCTCAAACATCAATATCTAAAAAACACATAACTTGTGATGAATCAGCATCTGGAAAGAAGCACAGTTATTGGGAAAAAAACAACATAAGTCATATTCCTCCTCCTCTTCCTCCTCATCATTATTTCCAGGAGATACCAGCAGCGGTATTGTGTAAGGGGGTGGAGCTCCATCTTTCTTTTCAATTGCTGCTATTATCACCCTGTTACACAATGTTCTGATACACGGGTGCAACAGCATCCACAGGTCACTATTATGTCCACAAATGTAGCTATAGAGATCAAAATTGATGTAAACATGGTTTTATATTTTCCAAACACACTGGTCAGCCAATCATCAAATGGGTTATTTACACCAGAGTGTTCTGCCATTGTTTTAGAAAGGGTTTTTTATCCTTCTAAAGCCCTCGTTACTGATCCGACTGGGGCGGTATTATTGGTAATAAAAGAGCAGCAAAAATCTTAAAAAAAAAGTTCCACCTTATTCAGCCAGTAGCATATCTAATGCTATTCTGTTTTGTATTGCCATTAATGAGGTTGGAGCCAATTCTGATAATCCTTCTACGGCGTCTCTTGTTAAATTTGCCAATCTCATCACATTATAGTGCACATAATTTATTCTATCCACCTTTTTACTTGGGGTGACAGGGAATAGCGCTGAAATTATTGGAATATTCTCGAACCCGGCAGCAATTTGGTCTACTAGTTTGTATTCATCAGGGACTCCTCTCTGGACCCCTATTGAATCTACATAGGTTGGGGAATTTGTCAAATGTTGCGTCCCTTTTTATCCATAAATTTCACAGTAATTAATCCAAGTGGATCAGCCCCTGATACATCCACCCCCATTACTATGTGGTGTAGTATTTCTCAAGGCATTTCTCTTAGTCCAAATTTTGCCTCACCACTACAATACTGCCTGTCCATTGGATAATTTGTCCATCCCCCTATTGACATAGTGATTGGATTTTTTGTGGCACTAAAATCTCTTTGGATTTTTAATTTATCAAATTCCCGTTCCATATTCCCTAGTTTCGTTGGACTTGGGGCCCATCTTCCTGTATATCCCACTACTTGATCCTCATGTTTTATTGATGCTGGTTTTTCTTATTATTCAATTCTTGTCCTCCCTTTGTCTTATTTTTCACAGCGTTATTGTGTTAACAGCAAGTAATATACATCAGTATCAAAGCTACAATAAAAAATAGCAAGCACAGTAAACTTATTCTAACGTATAAACTGAAATGGTTATATTCTGGCCTTTAAATGTCTTTTCAATGATGTGGAGAACGCTATGAAATTCCAACTTGTCCAAACCACACCCCAGCCGGGGTATTGACAATCTGGTGATGTGTAATTTGTCACACCACGTTCTCATGCAGATTAGACTGCTCTCAAAGTCCTCATATGTGGGTAGGTCTCTAGCAAGTGTTTTTGTTATCAGGTGGAAAACTATTCTGTCTGCCTCGTGAGTTATAGCACAGTCACCTTTCGTTTTTCTCTGGGCCTTTACTTTGTCAACCCCATATCTTTCTCTGAATTTTTTGGCTATGCCCGCTCCAACTGCACAGTCTGCACTGACACAATGGGCTACAGCTTCTCCTTTAGGGGCTATGAATAAATGCCCAGTTTTGTGGACCACCTGCAAAGTTTGTAGGGTACTTTGTGATGGCTGAAAATTTTCCCGTGTGTATGTGTTTGTGTGTCACCTCCTTTTGTGGTACCCTCACTCCCTCCTGCACCTCCTGTGGTATTCTCCCTCTCTTGGACCTGCAAAGCAAGGTCCACTCTGGTGTTGTCCAATGATCTGGACAGTGAGTCCGCCGGACAGCACTGGCTCAGATGGTACCAAGTGTCACCTTTTCCTGCAAGACGAACACAGTGAGAGGTGTGTGCAAGTACCTTAATTGGAGCAGACTAGCGAGGCTCTTTCCATTTACGCCTGGAGATTCTCAATCTCACCCAGTCCCAAGTTCGGTCAGGTAGGGGTACTGGATATTCGTGTCCCCTAAAATCACTTGGTAACATTTTGTCAAAAGAATTAATTAGAGCAGTCATTTTGTCATAGTAAATTTTGTGTGATAACGGTTGTACTGGTTCCAATTGTAGTGGGGTCAGTGGGCCAGGAAATTGGCGACCAGTCAACAGTTCAAAGGGCGTGTATCCTGTTGCCCTACTCACAGAGCTCCTTACTGACATCAAAGCCAGTGGAAGAGCAGCCAACCATGTCAATTTAGTCTGTGCACAGATTTTAGCCAATTTGTTTTTCAATGTTAGATTCAACCGCTCAACCTTACCTTGTGACTGTGGGTGATAGACTGCCCCGAAATGGTGTACTAAACCCAATGCCTTTTCCACTGTGGGTGATAGACTGCCCGAAATGGTGTACTAAACCCAATGCCTTTTCCACATCAGCCAGATGTTCATTTTTAAAGTGTGAGCCGTTGTCAGATCTGACCCAGCTTGGAAAACCATGACGTGGGATGTAATGGTTTATCAGACATTTAATGACAGCAGTGCTGTCTTCCTTGCCCACCGGGAAGGCCTCTGGCCATCAGGTATATGCATCAATCATAACAAGCAAGTATCGTTTACCATTTACCTTTTCAATCATGTCAGTGAAATCAGTTATAACTTCATCCCCAGGGCCATTTGCCAATGGGAACGATCCCTGAGATGGTTTCATAGTTGGTTTGACATTGTGCATCTGACAGATGTCACATGTCGTTATGTACCCAGAAATTAGGTGTGGCATAAAAGGATGCCACCATGATTGCAATGCTCGCGACATTTGCTTATCACCACAGTGTGCATGTGTGTGGGCTTTTTCAACACGCTTGGGACTAGTGACGCTGGGAGCAAAGCTCTACCATCAGGTACTGTCCAAAGCCCATCCTCGTGTCTGATTGCCCCTTTGTTTTTCCACACAGACTTTTCTTCAGGAGCAGCCATGTCTTGCTGCTCAGATAAGAATTCTCTTGAGAATTCTGGTAGGAGGGATGTCACGTCTGGCTCAGATGTCACCACAAACTGACCTTTTATGTAGTCTGAGGCACGTTTTGCCGCCAAGTCTGCTGCTTCATTCCCTTTTGATATTAGGTCAGTTCCTTGAGAATGACCAGTGCACTTAATAATAGCCACTTTGTTTGGCAACATTATGGCTTCAGAGAGCTCTCTTGCTTCTTTCTCATGAGTAATAGGCCGGCCAGAAGAAGTTGTTAATCCACATCTGATCCACACAGGCAGCTCCACGTGGGCTGTGGACACTGCATATGCAGAATCAGAGTAGATGTTGACAGCCTGTCCTTTTGAGTGTCTCAATGCATTGATTAGGGCCAATAGTTCTGCTTTTTGTGCAGATTGTTTGCCAATTAGGGGTTCAGATTTTATGGTGACTAATTGATCATTCTGTAATTTAACCACAGCAAAGCCTGCCTTTAATGTTCCATCCTACGTAAACAGTGTGTGTGGGTTGTCTGCTTCAGGAAGTGGGGAGGCCAGCATGCTCTCTAGCAACTGCCAATCTGTTGCTGAGGCGTCTGTTTTTAGCTAACTTCCTTTCCTCAAGCTAAGTTTCAAAATTCTCTTTTTTTTTCTTTAACAACTCACTTCCTTCTCTGTCCACTCTCTCTACTGCTTTGTCTACATACCTTTTCCATCATCACTGCCTGGTACTCATGAGACTGTTCCATGGCCTGGGTCACACCAGCAGGAGCTCCTTGTAACACTGCTGCCCTGAAAATTCTATTAGTAACAGGGTTAAACATTGGGTTTTCATCACATGCTTCTTCTCAGTCTTTGACAGCATCTATTTATGTATGATGCTCCTTTTTTACCATCCCAATGTTCGCTCTGATACACTTTGTTGTCTTTCATCTTCTTTACACTGTCCTTCTGTCCCTTCCTCATCTGTCCCACTTCCTCTGTCTCTCTTCATCTACTTCACTTTGTCCCTTCCCATGTTGTCCAATCACTATTTCCCTCTTTTTCTTTCTTTTCATTGGCTTGCTGTTCAACAGCCCTACTTCCTCTTTCTCTTTTCTTAAAACAGCTTCCTGTGCTCTTTTCTTTTTATTCCCACTTTCTGAAACAGAGATCCCTTTTTGTCCATACAATCAGAACCATAATGTTAAATAATTTCGCGCGTATCACTTCCCATGTTCTTTTATCCCTTTTTCCTATCTTTTTTGATCAGTTTGTGCCAATAAGATATCTACCATTTTATCCTATTGTTGTCTTAAAGGAGGACAATCATATTCCTCACATTCTCTATCAAATTCTCCTTCCATTTTGTTTATTGTGTTATTTTATCCCTACACTCTCCCTATTTCTCAATTCACTAAACCTGCTATCCTTGAGAAATTTACTTGAAAATATCAAATTCTCGTCAGAATAAGAGGGATTTTCAAGGGTTTTGCCTCCTCAGGGAAAAGGGCTTCTCCTTTAAATACTTATGTATTCACCCTGATAATTGGAAATATGAATGACTTCGTCAAGACAGACAATTTCCAATTTATTTGCCTATTTAGGGAACAGGACATCTCCGTAAATCTAATGATTCACCCTAAGTGCCTATTTAGGGAACAGGACTTCTCCGTAAATCCTAATGATTCACCCTAATTGCCTATTTAGGGAACAGGACTTCTCCATAAATCCTAATGATTCACCCTAACTTTCTCTATCACAACTTATCACAATTCGATCTTCTCTTCTCTTTTATTCAACACTATTTTAGTTAAGTTTTAATTTATGCAGTCTGTAACGTCCTGCATTCAATTAAAATGTATCAGAGAAATGAACAACGTATTTACCGAAGCCAAAAGCCACTTATTTAGAATATTCAATAGCAGAATTTTAGAAAAAGGTTTCTGCTTACCTTTCTTTAGAGAGGCGCCTCTGGATTTGGCATCAGAAATAAACGTCCATCTATTTGACAGTCTCCAGTCAATCACATCATCGGGTCACCAATTGTTGGATTCAAATGGTCCATTGCATGTTTAAAAATTGACGGAGACCTGAGTTAAAATTAAGAAGTTTTATTTTGAATGCAAGAAGTTAGAGAGTACCAGTTCTGCGCAGGAGAGATGTAATTTCAATTCAAGCTCTGGTCTCCTTTGGGCTCTCCTTCATGTTTTATAATGTCTTTCACACACTATCTAATCTCAACTTTATTTGACTTATATGATGTCATCTTGGCAGTTGGACCATTCAGCAACCAAATGTTCATCTTTCTGGTATCTTCTCTTGACAGTTGGCCTTGACCGTCGACTAGGCAAATGTTTCAGAGCACGAACACACAGTTCATACATTTCAGAGCTCTCTGCATTTTACATACACCCATGCTCGATAACAGGCAGGTTGCTGAGAGCAGCCCATCAACTTTTCTTTTATGCACATATGGCATTTAACTCCTCAGAAAAAGAAACCCCTTTATGTCTGTATTTATTAGTACATGTTAACAAAGCCTAACAATAAAAAATGCTATCCTTCAAAACCAAGGGAGTGCTCTGCCGCCTTCCCATTGCTGACATGTCATACTGTATATCATCAATGTCTTAATATACGTTGCTTTAGTTTAAACACCATTAAACCACAGTAAGTATTTTTAATTATTTATTGCAGTTTTTCGTTTTATTTCATTAGTTACATATAATATTTACATTAACAAACTATTGTAATAAAGTATTTTACAAATATGAACAATAAATGTAATGAAAGCAACAGAACAAAACATGCAAATACTATTATAATTTTATTTAGCCAAATACACTGAGTGTACAGAGAACAACAACAAATAAACATTAAATAAAATGAATACACCCAAATATTAAGATATGTTGAACACAAATACAGATATTATGATAAAAGCTGAAAACCTGTAACCATTGACTTCCATTGTATTTGTTGGTTTTCCTACTATGGAGTCAGTGGTTACAGATTTTCAGCATTCGTCAATGAGGTCAGTCATTGTGAGTGGCTTAACCCATTCTGATCCAGACCAAGAATTAGAAGCCTGCTTAATCAAATATTGATAAATAAAGCGCAACCTAATTATTGAGGATCCCAACTCTGAACACCACCACTCTGCCATTGTGGAGTTCACTTGTGATTCTGCTATGAACAATTTGGAGGGTTTATTGCCTATGACCATCAAAAGCAAGTTAGATGCTAATGTGGCTTTTCATGTGCGCAGCTTGGAGAGTGTGTACATGCCTGCAACAAGTAGCAATGTTACTGAAGTATACTTTGAGAACGTACAAGCCCTTGCACAAGACAGTGGAAGGACTCTGCAGGAAGAACTTCACAGTGAGCTACAAAAAATTTCAGCATTGATGTTTCCAGAAAGTGAATTCTCAAGACCTGAGCCTGAGTTGGAACAGCCTGTGTATGACAGCAGTTTGTATACAAGAGAACCTAAAAACCCTGCCAAGGACAGCACACCCGCACAGTCATCATGTTCTGCTAGGAGTCCTGATGCCAGTGTTGCTGAGACTATTTTCTTTAATATACCTACTAGTGCTTTGAATCCACCTGCAATACAACAAGTAGTGATGGAGCATGTAGTAAAGACCAGTGATCCAGCGCCCTCTTCACATGTGGCTTTTCGTCTCAAAACATTCTCCGGAAAAATTCCTCGTCCCTTTTGCAAAGTTCAATGGTATTCTTCAAAATCAAGGTGAAAAACCTTCCACCTACCTTCACCGACTACATGTTTGTTGAGTACTGCCATTAGAAGAGGTGGTGTGGCTGAAGCCGAATGGAACCGTCTCCTCAAGCAATTTTGCAGAGGTTGCTGGGACAACAGCTTATTTGCTGAGTTGCATCTAGAAGGAAAGAAAGACACGCCCCCTCCTTTTGCTGAGCTTGTAGTTCTCATTCACACTGCAAAGGGCAAACAGTCACTGAAAGAAGAAAGAATGAGGAAGCACCTGGGGTTGAACAAACATGCACTTGTAGTGGCAATTTTTCTTTAATGAGGCGTTCTCTGTGGTAAAGAAGACAAAGTCTTACCCAGGGTGTCTTTTAAAGTTTTATTCTTTGCAAAGAAGGTCACAATCATACAGCAACGACAGTTTCTGCAGAGTGAGACCCTGAAAACAGAGTGTGCTCTCTCTTTTATCTGGTTTCTCCCCTGTACTGCTTACGAGGTCACTATAGCCATGCGCCAGTTCTCTTTCCCCTGTATTGAATTCTTGTTTACTGCTTCAGGTTTGGCTTCTAATCAGGCCATATCATGTTTACGTTAGGTGTCTCAACCTTTCTGACCCATGCCCCTTACAAAACAAGGAGACAAACAACATTACACAATAGAAGTATAGAATGAAAAACAAAAACAGTGTAGTCACGCACAGTAAAATTAAGCAATGTAGAAAATGCATTCACATCTAAAAGATGAATATAAATGAATTTCCATTACAATTCCTCTCTTTTTATCATTCATTGATAACACAACACTAAATTCATTTTCTGTTAGTTTCTAAAATCACACTGTTCATAATCATGTTGTTAATCTTTTAACAGGTTTCTGCACACATCATATACACTAGAGATGTTCAAACACTCTTCTTAATATAGTTTCCCCATTAAGATTTACTTTCCAAAACATCCCTCTTCCCTGGGAGCCAGGCTAAACGAATAATCACTGTCATTGCGCTCCTGACCAAAATCAGACCCTCAGTCACCCACAGAGGTTCAAATCACAGAATTTGCCTGTTAATTTTACATTATTATTGTTTCATACACAAATAAATTCTTTAAAACATTTCTTCAATCAGTTAGAAATCACTAATACTCTACATCATTAGTTCATCATTAATAACATTTACAAACATATGAACACATTGTTGTTACTGTACTCCTAAACATACATCACATTTACACTCTTCTCTCGATTTTCATGTAAATGATCACTCTTTTAAGATTTGCTACAGAACACACCAACTCATGCAGTTTTGCTGTTTTTGTTTGGATAGACCCAAAATTCATATAAGCAAGCAAATAGTCATTACATTCTCAAATGTCAGTTTTGTTAATTTCTCCAATTAAGTAACAGCCGTCACCTAATTATCACTCTCAATTTGTTTACGGTTTTTCCATATTCACATAGCTGTCGCTATCATCAGAGTCATAGTCAAAATCATCACCCATGTCAATATTCATACCCCCTTCATTAACAGCCATGCTTATCATCTGATGTGATGTTGACGCTGTAACTAGTCTACTTACTGACCATGATACGAATCTAAATATACATGGCAAGCAGCATAATATCACTAGACCTATCCCCAGTACAAGGACCACTACAGTACAAGCCCAATAGATCTAATCTCCCCATTTGAATCATAAACCAGTCTAGCTCTTTTAGGCACTATTATGACCATTCTCATGTGAGCTACAATGTCAGAAATGGTTTGCTGGAATCAGGTAATTGAAAACAACAGAACACTCAGTGATAATAATTGCAACATCAGTGTGGTTTTTCTCAATCCACACACTCGGAATCGATGCCAACGAATCTTCTCATCCATCTTCAGCTCTGATGATGTTCAAGCACAGCAATTCACCTCTCTTTTGGTTGCTTTCTCTTTCGCCGATCTGTGCTTTTGCTGGTGTTGAACTCAGAAGTTACAGCTTCACACACATCTCTTGACTTATGTTGTTGTTTCTCCGCAGCTGTGTCCTTGCTTCACTCAGATAACAACTTACTGTTTTCTTCAGACAGCTTCAGAGCCTCCCTTTCTCTCCAACTCCTTAGCTGTTTCCTCTTCAGGTGATGGGATCTTCCTGCAGTGTCCAGCATGCACCCACATTGCCCACTCTGCGACTTTCACTGCTGTTTCCGTGGTCAGTAGCACTTGGAATGGACCCAACCAGCGCTTCGCTCTCCAGCTCTTTCTCCTTAGATCTCGAATTACCACGAAATCACCAGACCTCAAACTGTGCAGTGGTCTCTCTGCAGCCTTCCCCTGTGCGGCCTTTACCTGTACACAAACATCAGACAACACATGAGAATTTCAAACGGGCTCAAATTCATTTTTGTTTTTTTCTCATTCTCATATACATCAGGACAATGGGTAGAGCTTGAACCCATGTAAGTCCTGTGTCTTCACAACATTTTGCCAATTTGTTTTTCAGTGTACCATTTTCTCTTTCAACCGCTCCACCTGAAGCTGGATGGTAACTGCAATGTGTTCTCAAATCAATCCCCAGATATTGACCCACTTGTTTGATTGCCTCATTAACAAAATAAGTACCATCATCTGAGCTTTTTTTTGTGGAATTCCCTATCTCGGTACAATTTCAGTCAGTAACGCTTTTGCTACTGCTGCTGAATCTTGTTTTGAGGTCGGAAAAACTTCAACCCATTTTGACCACATGTCAACCATCACCAAACAGTACCTCTTCCCATTACATGGGGACAATTCAATGAAATTCATTATCAAATATTCAAATGGCCCTTTTGGAGGTGGGTGAGATGTCTGTGGAACTTTTATTGCTCTGGCCACATTATGTGTATTGCAAATTACACATCATCTACAGAAATTGTCCGCAAATGTGGTGAACCCCTTTGTGAACCACATTTCTCATTTGCGTAACCATTGCTGTCTTTGACGCATGATCTTTACCATGTATCAATTTAGCATAATTTTGGAAAAAATGTTTTGGTAAACAAGCCTTGCCCTCAGCACACTTCCACACATTATCTTTATCACGCAGCCAGACTGTCTCCACTTGTTTTTTCCAGTCCCGTCGCAAATGTTTGCATATCCTGTAAAGAAGAACAGACATCATTGTTATTGTCAGCAGATAGCAAAGTACATCCAGAACTGTCCTCGTCTCGGGACGCTGCGACTTTTGCTGCCGGGTCTGCTCTGAAGTTACCTACAGATACAGAATCTTTGTTGTTAGAGTGCGCTGCGCATTTACAAATGGCCAGTTTGCTAGGTAGTAAAATTGCCTCCAGTAGTGCGGCCACTAATCGAGCATGGAGTATTGGTCGACCATCAGATTTTAGAAAATTTCTGTGTTTCCACAAAGCCCCAAAATCATGAGCTACCCCAAACGCATATCTTGACTCAGTATGAATTGTAACTTCCTTTTCTGTCATCAATTTACATGCTTCTGTCAGTGCCACAAGCTCTGCGGCCTGTGCAGAATAATGCCCCCTGGTAATTTCCCAGAGGTCACCACATCAAATTCAGTTGTCACAGCGTAACCAACCTTATTTGGCCTGTTTGTGGATTTTTAAATGCTGAACCATCCATAAAGATGATATTGTCACAATTTTCAAGCGGTTCGTCAGAAAGGTCAGGTCGTGGTGTAGGCACCTGTCGAGTGCTGTTAAACAACAATGATGCTCCTCCTCATATTACTCATTAGGAAGAAGAGTAGCCGCATTCAACCCTGTACATCGTTTAACCGTCACATTTGGCATATCTAACAAGTGTGATATCGCAGCCAGCG